>NC_091229.1:21128877-21386377 GCF_040958095.1 Procambarus clarkii | reverse complement strand
ATCCTAATCCTTTTCTCTTTCAAAAATTTTTATTTCAAAAATCCTTTACATGTATCTTAAAATTCTTCCCCAAAATCATCGTACTGAACAGAATCTTACATATAGGGCTCAAGGTTAATATATACACTTCGCTGAATATATATATATATATATATATATATATATATATATATATATATATATATATATTATATTATATATATATATATATATAATTAAAATATTTATTGTTTAGTTGGTTACTTAAAAATATATTTTGTTTAATTGATGCTCGAATTTCATTTTACGGATTGTGTTGTGACGTCAGATGTTTACACAACAGGTGATGTTGTGATGTCATTATGTTTACAGAAGAGGATTATGAAGTATGACTTCATTCTGCAAGTGTCCCAGGGTTAAACAACGATGTCGATGGTTGGGTATATGATCTCATACCTCATCCCCACCCCATCATACCTGATACTGGCAGGGGTCCACCTTATACCTTATCCCCACCCCTCATACCTGGTACTATCAGAAGTCCACCTTATACCCCATTCCCACCAAAATACCTTTTTTGTGAGCTTTAGATAGTTGGAAAGGCCTAAAAGAGGGGCTACACACGTTAGCAAGAACACCTGAACGCCACCGTGAGACAAGTATAAATTTAGCGGAGGAGTGGAAGACATTAGAATTAGAAGGCATTAGATTTAGGACGTTAATTCGTAACAAATACATGAGACTTCAAATCTAAATAAGAGGTCAGAGAGGCGCCACAAAGTTTGATTAAATTCAGGAGAGACGAGGGCGTGGAAGCTAGAGTTCAACCCTGGCAAATACAAGATGAGAGTCATAGTCATTGCATCAAAAGACTGTAAGCTGATAAGTCGGGGCCCAGGAGATGAAGCACTACTCACAGACACATTTTGAGAGAACACGCGGAAGGGGAAAAAACATTCACGTTGGCAAAGAAACCGCAACAAGTTGCATTTGCAATGCGCAGGCCTTTGGTGAGTGAGCTTGTAACCAGGCTCCACTCTCTTTCACAGCGTGCCCAGCATGGCGACGCGGGAAGGAGGCTTCCAACCATTTCTAAAATGCTTTTATCCATCTAAGAACATTCTCAACCTTCCGGGCCAGCGGTGCAGCCTCATCCCCTCCAAGTGAAATATCATTACTCTTCCCACTCGTAGGTATTTTGCCTTAACCGGACAAACTTTAATCTCACGGTTCTATTAAGGTGAAATCAAAATATATCAGATCTCCGAATACGGCCACAGAGGTCCTTCCTACGTGGCAATAAGAGGCCGGAGGACGCCGTTGATATTGGCGGGAAAAGACCAGGCTAGACTCGCGCCCTTGCACTCGGCGCCATCTCTTCCATGGCTGCCCTAGACAAACGGTCACAGTAAGGTCCTGGGGGGCCAGATTCACAAAAGCACTTACGCAAGCACTTACGAACCTGTACATCTTTTCTCAATCTGTGGCTGCTTTGTTTACAATTATTAAACAGTTTACAAGCATGAAAACTTGCCAATCAACTGTTATTATTGTTATAAACAGCCTTCTGGTGCTTCGGAGCTCATTAACTGTTTAATAATTGGAAACAAAGCCGCCTAAGATTGAGAACAGATGTACAGGTTAGTAAGTGATTGCGTAAGTGCTTTCGTGAATCTGGCCCCTGGGAGGGTGGTTTGATGGCCGGAAGTATGCGCGTGTTAGCGATAATTATAGATGTATTGGCGATAGTTAAAGATGTGCTGGCGATAATTTAAGGCAATAATTAAGACTTGTTGGCGATTATTAGAACATGTTAGCGGCGATTAAAGACGTGTTGGCGATGATTATAGCATGTTAGAGGTGATTAAAGACCAGTTAGCGATACATTAGGACGTGTTGGTGGTTAAATAACTTGAATTAATGGAAAATAAAGACTAATTGGTGAAACGTAAAGGAATATCGGTAATAATGAAGATGGATAATAACAAAGTATGGAATAAAGAATATCAAGCGAGCACAAATGAAAGCGTGTCTGTTAAAATTTCGCTGCCACCATTGAGAAACAAATGAGCATCTGTGAAATAACAGAAGTAAACAGGCGATAAACCAAAAAACATTTCAGCAAACGGAAATGCGAAATATCAAACAAAAATTTATTGTCTAGAAGAGCAAACTAAAGCTCTACAAGTACAGCTGTAGCGGTACAGTTCAAGAGTTACAGATGTAGAGACACACCCTGTAGCAAGTCATCCTCCAAAAATGATGTAATTATTTAGTCAAAAGTATCAAAATGAATCGTTACAGACGCCCATGTTCACGTCTTGTACTGCTAATTTTATAGAGCACACGAAAAAAAATAAACATTCCTAGGCCTAAAATAACCCATCTATGTATTATATTAGGCCTGAAATAGCGGATTTTAGGCCTGGGTGTGTTTGGAGCGTTAGGTTAAGTTGTTTAGGTACATTTCTAATTTGTTAGTATGTCATCTGTGTTAATTAAATAACACCAACTCAGGACTTTTGAGGGTTCAACAGTCCATTTTGATACGTTTGACCAAATAGTAGCAATAAGTACTGTTATTTCAGAAGGGGTGACTGAAGAGTAACCTCAAGACGCGACTCTCAGAGCTACAGGCGTCTCAAGGCCTCTTCATTAATCACAAAGTGCGTCTCTAATCTCCTAACCTAACCGAAAACGTACGCACCCAAGCAACCCACCTAACATAATCTACCGATGCATAGAAAACTTGGATGTTTGCGCACCCCGTCCTCCTAATAGAACGTCGCATTTTGATGTATACTCAAAGCCAAAAATCGTCGTACTACAAAATGGAAGCGGCTGACGAAATTGACACTGTCCCGTTTTCGGGTCCTCTGGTAGGATAGGATAAGAGCACTTTAGCACGACAGTTTCAAGACGTTGGGGAACCTTAGGAGGACGGGCTGGTTTGTGAGCCGCTTCTTTTCATAGTAATTTGCACGCTGGGGGACCATAACGTACACAATAAGATGTATTAGTTGAGCGGCGGGTTGTGTAAGTCAACGAGAGGGAGACGCGCGGGTCAGCCCGAGGTGGAAGCCTAGCGTCTGGAAAGAGCACAGAAGTTTATATTCCTAATTGAATATTTATTAGCACAATAAACTCCGCTACGAGAGCAGGAACAAAAAGCAAGATATTCCATCCCCAATTTGGTAAATATATCGCTAAAGAAAGCAATGCAACCCTTTGCATTATACATTTGTAAACAGTTCTGGTTTTAAAACCGCGGGAGAGTTATTCCTACCTTTACACTAACTTATTTGCTTATAGCAAATACACCTGCTATAAGGTGTACTTGCTTTATTACAGTGCATGTAATAAACATTGTCCAGGACTCAACTCACTGCGAAAAAGTGACGTATATCAATGAATCAAGCCGTTTCTGTTGGACTATTAGTAAACCTTAGGCTTTGTTATACGGGACAGCTTCCTGGTGGTAGAACTCTCCGAGCACAAAACAGAAGGCCTTGAACGAGACAAATGTCGTCTATGGCTTTACACGCCCATTTGTTTATCCATTTATTTGCCCATTAAAACACTTGTTTGGTAATAGGGTTGTGAAATGGGCTGTCGGCTAGCACCATTAAAGACAGTTTGCAGGCGAGAGGGAGGAACCTACTATTGATCAACAGGCCTGATGTGACGCTGTTTAATTCTTTTGTTTTAATACCAAAAATAATATATATATTGTTGACCATGTTGTCCTTTTTTCCGGGTCATTACCGAGATAGTGTTTACGTGTTTCCAAAATTAAATCCATGTTCCCGGTGTGGGATTATGTCATTTCAACGATGTGAATTTGATGATTTTTTTTCGAGCCAGAAAAGGTATAATAACATAAATATATTTGGATTTTGACATATAATAAAATGCAGCAACATGATGTGGGTGTAGTGCACATGGCAGCAGTTGATATAAACATATATAGAGACCTATTTTAAAATTTAAAATTTTGCCCCGAGGGGCAAGTTTATTGGGCAGCGCCACTCATCTTGTGAGTGAACATACCGCCATAGCAGCATGTACAACACTCCCCAATAGGAAGAAAACCCGCTGGGTTGTTCATCCTGTCACTTGTACCCAGACACAGCTGGGACTTGCTTAACTGTCTCAAGTGAACAGCTCCTCAAAGAAGATTAACATCTGTCAACCCTTAAACTATCGAAACCTATATCTAGTAAGTTGAAGATTTTAGATTTTAAGATTTGAGTTGAGTTGTGGTGGAGAGTGCGTTTGTTAAGGACAATGTGAGTTGAGATGGAACTTGTCGCAAAGAAAAAAATAATGTGAATGAACGAACAGAATAAAAAATTTGAATTTTAAAAAATAACGGTTGTTGTAAGCCGTTTAAATTTAAATGTTGTAGGCTGTCTTTCTCCGAGGCAATAGATCCAACGCCCCATTGCCATTTTCAGGATTTTCTTCCCTAGAGACGATATAGAAGTAGGAGGGTTAACAGAACCACCGAACTGTCCTATGAATTATAATAGGAACAAGGAGTCAAAATTAACGGATTAGTAATTTAAAAAAAAAATTGAATTAACTGCCAGTGATTTAAACTGGGACGGTTAAGCAGCGTACATAAACAAAACACATAGTGGGAGATCTTTCTTAAGCTGAAATTGCCAGAAGTGATCTGTGTCTTCTATCTCTCATGGGGGGGGGGGGATACGTCTAGACAACAGCACAGTGGACAGAAACACCAGGGTAAACAGAAGCACCAGGATGAACAGAAACCTACCAGTGCCCTTGCTGCCCCGGGATCGAACAAAATATACCATATAGAGCATATTAAACACCCCTCAAAGGGCTGTACACGAACAAGGGGACGCAGATGGATGCTATACACCAAATGATCCCCAGACATTGCACAGAAACATGGCACTAAATGTGCTTAGCGTCAGGGGATGTAAACAAACAGAAGACACCATACACAGCAGACTGAAGTTCTTGCTGTGGTTAGTAGTTAGTAGTAGAGTAGTAAACGTAGTTAGTAAACAGTTGATTGATAGTTGAGAGGCGGGCCGAAAGAGCAAAGCTCAACCCTCGCAAACACAACCAGGTGAATACAACTAGGTGAATACAGCCTCAAGTGTAGATACGACATTGCCCAATAGGCTCCAGAATCTGGAAGTTCACCTCGAAAGGTGGGACCAAAGCGCCGCTAAGCTCAACCACCGCAAATGTAATTTAATGAGTACATTTAAGGAAAACAAAACGGAATGTATACGTTTTGTAATTGACCTGATCAAACAGACTGTGATTCATATGTTAGGCTGCAAGCAGCCGCGTCCAACCAGGAGGCCAGATCGGGAACAGGGCCGCGGTGACGTTGAGCTCCCGAAATCATCGCAAGGTAACCTGGCTGAAAAAAAAATAAATCAAATAATATCCCAATATTCACAACGGAAAGTATAAATGCCTCAAGACGGGATACAAGGAGACCCAACAAGTAGGATTGAATCACGGGCGGATATGAGATCGCGCAGCGTGTCGGGTTAGATTGCCCTCCATCGGTTCCCGCGCTGCTCAGCTGAACGAGATATCCGTCATCATTTACCCTATTATGCGCTACACGCCCCCCAGCCCGGCTGCTGCACCACCAGCAACAAATACCCTGTCATTAGCTCTCAACAAGACGATATTAACCCGTTGGCTGCGCAGGGGTTAATATTCTCGCTAACTCTTGCCAGTTTTTAGGAGACTTTGGTCAGTTTGAATTCTCTCTAACTGTCTTTTAAGGTGACTTTTGTCATGTTTAATTCTCGTTACCTCTGCCTTTTTTAAACGACTTTTGTAACGTTTAATTCTCCTTAACTGTCTTTTTAAGTGACTTGTAATGCTTAATATTATAAAAGTCTCCGTTTAAAAGTAATTTTTATCTTCCTTAAAGTTTATGTTCGTTTTAAACGGTAATTTTGACTACGATTAAGTTGGTTTTGAGGTTTATTTAGGAATATTCACATAAGGAACAAACGGTATAGGTTGCAATGGATATTGCCTGTGCACGTATGCAATGAATTCAAGTTAATTAGTGACTCATTAAGTTAACAACGCCGCGTGCTAGCCTAAAGATCAATATTAGAATCAAGTAAAGCGCATTGCATCAGCCAGCCTTCCTATCCTCTTTGCATGATCTCTGTTGCAATGTCCCTCTATTGTCTAGAATGGTTCTTCTCCACCCCAAGTGTGGAGGCGGGTCTTCCCTCTTTCCCTAGGTTGAAGACTGGCTCCCTCTTAGTGTGATGATGGGTTCCCATCTCCCCCTTCCAGGATAAAGCCTAGCACCCTCCCTTCCCCCTTACGGGCTCACCATAGCCAGTGCTACATGGACACTTCGTTCCGAGTAGCTAAATCTAAATCAACAACAACTCTCCCCCCTCACACAAGCCTCCACTGACTCAGAACCACAGTAGCAGAATGTTAATTCAAGTTAATTCATATATCCATAAAATTAAGCTGCTATTTGATAGGCGTAAAATTTATCATTTCACCCTGACGCTCTCTCCACCTCTGTAGGTGTATATAACGACCGCTGCGTATGGCGGCGCCCGCGTATAGCGACAGCTATGTATGACACTGTATATACAAGCCCTTGTCTGTAGAAAATATAGACTCTAAAACAGAAAATATAGACTCTAAAACAGAAAATATAGGTTTTAAAACAGAAAATATAGACTCTAAAACAAAATATAGACTCTAAAAACAGAAAATATAGACTCTAAAAACAGAAAATATAGACTCTAAAAACAGAAAATATAGACTCTAAAACAGAAAATATAGACTCTAAATTGCTCAACCGCTGCTAATTGACCAATCACGACCAAGTACAAAAGACATTTTTGGCCAGGACAAATACATCATTTTTGTCCTGTACGGTGGACAGGACAAATACATCATTTTTGTCCTGTACGGTGGACAGGACAAATACAACATTGTCCTGTACGGTGGACAGGACAAATACAACATTGTCCTGTACGGTGGACAGGACAAATACAACATTGTCCTGTACGGTGGACAGGACAAATACAACATTGTCCTGTACGGTGGACAGGACAAATACAACATTGTCCTGTACGGTGGACAGGACAAATACAACATTGTCCTGTACGGTGGACAGGACAAATACAACATTGTCCTGTACGGTGGACAGGACAAATACAACATTGTAATGGGATGTTAATGGGAAGGTTGAAGGAGTAACCAGACCATTTGCAGAATAGAAGCTGTTAAATTGTTAAAAAATTTTAACCTGTCAAATTCAACACGATTTCTATTTTCTTGAGAAAAGACATAATTAGTTCATTTGGGCTAATCAGTTCTGTAATTATTAGTCCAGACGAACTCGTCTAATTGAACATAATGGGACATGGACTCATTACCTGAGCTGATAAGTGCAATTAGAAATTTTTAAAGAATTTTTAACCCTATCTCAGGTTTTAGTTGAATCTTAAGTTACTAAAGTTATTATATTTAGGCTACTTCTCCAGATGAACCACTTGGGGTGGACGGTAGAGCGACGGTCTCGCTTCATGCAGGTCGGCGTTCAATCCCCGATCGTCCCCAAAGTGGTTGGGGCACCATTCCTTTCCACCCGTCCCATCCCAAATCCTTATCCTGGAAGAGAGCTATCCCACCAGGGTATACTCACCGGGGGGACACACAGCTACAGATATATATGTATACCAGCTACAGATACATATGTCTATCGAAAAGTGTACCTAATTCCGTTTTTTTGGACAATAAGAGTTCACTTTTGTCCTGGACTATACTAGGAAACCAATATATTCTTGCTGGTTGGTCATTAGGCTATTATGGTGGTCTTAATAACCTACTAGCCTCTTAAGAGTCTAGAGTTAAACCTTAATACCACTATACTCCAGAGGTTGATTGGTCTTAATAACCCTTCCAGAGGTTGATTGGTCTTAATAACCCTCCCAGAGGTTGATTGGTCTTAATAACCCTCCCAGAGGTTGATAGGCTTTCGGCCCAACACCAAACCATGTTGCAGTAATAGTATTGCAAGCGTGTGGGTAAAGTTTCAACCTAATACATTTCAGATTTTAACTCCTGTCATAGGCTTTAAGGATACCATTGCCTATGAATATCACAGAATGTAATTATATTTCTCCCTGTAGATTGTGAGTCGAGAGAGAAGCCAACTATAATACGAAACCCATATATATATATATATATATATATATATATATATATACACAGAGAGAGAGAGAGAGAGAGAGAGAGAGAGAGAGAGAGAGAGAGAGAGAGAGAGAGAGAGAGAGAGAGAGAGAGAGAGAGAGAGAGAGAGAGAGAGAGAGAGAGATAGAGAGATTAGTGAATGAGGCCAAAAAAAGGGATTTAGTCTATACAATATTGTTTACATCAACCCTGGATATATTATGATGAGTTAATGAGCATAATTACCTAGTGAGAGGTAATTACCACCTCAAGATGCAATTCAACTAAGACTACCAACCTCATAAACGAGCCTCAGCCTGTAATGCAAACGAGGAATTCTACATAAAGTTGACCACACAGCGGGCGAACGAATCAATTAGAATTTTCTCGGTGCAAGAAGCGACTTTACAACCCTAATGCCTACCACAACAGATGCGTTGATCACACACTCCCTTCCTGCCCAGCGACCGCCCGGAAAGGCTGGTATAGAGAGAATATATTATTTTTAAACCAGGGGGGGAAACTGCTTTTTTTGAATACATTGATTACATTACGACTCGAGGCCAAATTTTGGGAAGCACGCAAAGATGGCCCAATATACATGTTGAATATAGACACATATACGGAAGTCTTTGATGGAGGAAAGATTAGCTTTCCCCCGGACGGGCTAATCTTTGTACTCTTAGGAACTGATTAGTTTGATCTGGTATGGAGGATTGTTGAGCCTCCCCTTTGATTTGGTTTGGGGATTGTGGAGCCGGTTAATGTGATATGGGGGGATTGTACAGCCGGTTGACGTGATATAGGGGGATTGTACAGCCGGTTGGCGTGATATGGGATGATTGTGGAGCCGGTTGGGCACATACCCACCCACGAAAAAGGTAATGATCCACCAGTGGAAACACAGCACCCGGCCATCAGGCTTGCCAGCGAGCCAGCTTCCTCTAATTGGTCTTTTGACCTTAGTTTATGCTTCTAAATCATCTCATATATATATATATATATATATATATATATATATATATATATATATATATATATATATATATATATATATATATATATATATCCGTGGAAGGACTTCAGCATAGATCTAGATCATAGATCTATCCTTTAAAACCGTCAGTTATTTAACGTACTGAATCTTGATCTATTTCCCCTCTATTATATCAACCTCATAAATAATAGACCCCCCCGACACAGAAAACGGAAAAAAACAAAGAGAATTGACGACGTTTCGGTCCGTAAAGGACCATTAACTTAATAAAAGTCAAGAACGGACCGAAACTTTGGCTCTCTCTCTGTCTCTGTCTCTCTCTCTCTCTCTCTGTCTCTGTCTCTCTCTCTCTCTCTCTCTCTGTCTGTCTGTCTCTCTCTCTCTCTCTCTCTGGTGATCAACGCACTGTGCACAATCGCTGAACTTCCAGGCACTGTGGCTGAGTGGAGACCCTTGCTGAAACATTCAAAGTTATGATATTTGGACAAAATTCTAATGTAAAGTAAGTCAATTAGAGTTCATCTTGCTTGTTCAACGGTGTGAATATTTCCCGGAAAGTTCAGTCGGCGAATATATTGTATATGTCTGAGAGAGAGAGAGAGAGAGAGAGAGAGAGAGAGAGAGAGAGAGAGAGAGAGAGAGAGAGAGAGAGAGAGAGAGAGAGAGAGAGAGAGAGAGAGAGAGAGAGAGAGAGAGAGAGAGAGAGAGAGAGACAGACAGACAGAGAGAGAGACAGAGACATAGATAGATAGATAGATACAAACGCGACTAAGGTGGAAGTAATCAAATGTGGCAAATGAAATCCGTAGACCTTTTTGTCAAAAGTTACACTTAATTAAGCAGTAATTGTTCTAAACACTCAGGTCTGATAGGAAAGAAATTACTGACTCCCAACGACCTGAAAGCACCAGTATAAAAAGCTATGATTTATTTTATTCTATTTTATTTTATTTATATATATATATACAAGAAGGTACATTGGGATTGTGAGGATACATAGCATAGTAATTACAATGTTGTAAAGCCACTAGTACTTTGTTCAGATCTGAAACCTATATCTATGGGCAGCACAAAACGTCCACTAGACTGTGCGACACAGTGGTTGCAAGGATCAGGTTGGGTTACCGTTACCTGTGGCAGGTGGCTGCAGGTGACGGGTCTCCCAATCCTGAGCACTCCAGTTGCAAACTCTGTGAGCATGAACTACGGCATGATCTCCCGCACTACATCACTGAATGCCCAGTTATTAGACCTTTCAGACCAGTTGGCATGAGGTACCTCGAACTTTGCAATTACTTTATTCACTCTCGTATTCTTGAAGATATCCTCACAGTATACCCAAAATTTGCCAGTGCAGGCTATTAAACACATGGCTCTGTATGACTAACCATCCTGCGAGATGGGGACTTGTATTACCACTGCTACCTTATTCACTCTTGTGTTGATGATATCCTCAAAATGCATCCGGAGTCTGTCAGTGCAGACTGCCTATCACATGCCTCTGTATGACTAACCATCCTGAGTGATGGGGAGTTTTATCATCACGTAGCTAGCTTTTTGACACTGTACTTATATTCTGTATATATTCTTTATATAATCTAGGGCAGCTGCATAAATGCCCATGTACCTAATGTATTAATAATAAAAATAAATTCTCACTACAACATATACTAAGCTGATTCGTTTGCTCTCTTTACAGTGACCGCAATGTAACCCTACAGTGAACCTACGGTAACGCTACAGTGACGAATATGGTACTCTACGGTGATGTCTGTACGAGTACAGTATAGTTACAGTGAGAAGAGCGACATACACCACCAATGTTGATCCCTAAGCCCAAAATACACCCTTTATTGTATTAACGTACTTTGATACATCACATACACCTTAAGACACTACACTCTGCTCCCTACATACACTCAAATACACTACACTTACAGTGTAGTGTATTTGATGCTTACTATCACTTCTACACAGCCTAACACACTCCGTCCCATCACACGACCCCGTGATCCCACGACCCTGTGAGCCCTACACACCAAGGACGGTAAACTTACAAGTCGTATCCACCACCTTTGAGTAAACTTGTGAGTGCTGGCACGAAGCCCCGGTAGTATACCTATGAATATGTATACCACAGTTCAGTTTACCTGGCTGGGAGAAGGGATACAACTTTGAAATTAATAATAATAATTAAAATTGTAACTAGAATTAGACTACTACTATTACTAAAAATAACGTTGATGATAGTGGTAATTAGTAGTAATTAGGCAATCGCTAATAGACTTTGGTGCTCTGTGAAGGAGATCAGGACTTGATGTGTGGGGGTATTCTTGGCTGTGTGGGGGTATTCTTAGCTGTGTGGGGGTATTCTTGGCTGTGTGGTACCAATCTTGGCTGTGTGGTGCTGTTCATGGTGTGTGTGGTGCCATTCTTGGCGTGTGTGGTGCCATTCTTGGTGTGTGGTGCCATTCTTGGCGTGTGTGGTGCCATTCTTGGCGTGTGTGGTGCCATTTTTGGTGTGTGGTGCCATTCTTGGCGTGTGTGGTGCCATTCTTGGCGTGTGTGGTGCCATTGTTAAAGTGTGGCGCCATTCCTGGTGTGTGGCGCCATTCCTGGTGTGTGGCGCCATTCCTGGTGTGTGGCGCCATTCCTGGTGTGTGGCGCCATTCCTAGTGTGTGGCACCATTCCTGGTGTGTGGCACCATTCCTGGTGTGTGGCGCCATTCCTGGTGTGTGGCGCCATTCCTGGTGTGTGGCGCCATTCCTGGTGTGTACCGCCATTCCTGGTGTGTGGCGCCATTCCTGGTGTGTGGCGCCATTCCTGGTGTGTGGCGCCATTCCTGGTGTGTGGCGCCATTCCTGGTGTGTGGCACCATTCCTGGTGTGTGGCGCCATTCCTGGTGTGTGGCGCCATTCCTGGTGTGTGGTGCCATTCAAATATATGTCTAGCCTACGCTTGAAACAAATCAAGCGATTCTAAACTATGCTACCCGGTAGTTCTATAATTCAACTAACTGCTTTCCAAACCAGTATTTTCCCAGGTCTTTCCTGAGTTATCGAGTGGCTGGCAGTGAATGAGGCTTCGACTCCCGCCTAATCACTGATAAGTCAAACATGAGATAACACAAGAGTTCCTAATGGGTCCTTAAATTAACGGGAAACGACCTCGTTAAATTAAAGCCTTCGCTAAGTTAATGCGTTTATGACTGTGTAGGGTAGAGTAGGCGCCCCTAAGCTGGGGCAATAATAGTCGGATGAACCACTCGTTAAAAAGGTCAAACAGTCCGGCTGATGGGATGTTCATTCCATAAGTGTATCTCGCTGCTTCGAACAGTGTATTCTCGTTTTCTTTAATGAGTTCGCGCGCGCCCTCTCACTGATCGCGATTGAGACGAGCAGAAAAAGACGTTTGAATCGAGGTTTGACGTCAGACAAATGAGCATCGGTTGTGTGGGTCGTGGCGGGGTTTCCACCCTAATCAGAACCTCTCTAACCGGCATTCGTTAATATGTTTGCATTTCTTGGTCTGCGGTATTAAGTCTGAACAAACTGCATTTGCTGTTAAGGGTAGATGCGTGACATACAATAAGATATGTCGCAAAGGAGATGGATTAAACTGTACGGCAAGATTCAATATGCAACACGGCACTATTGGGCTGTGAGCATTCAACAATACAAGCAACATATAGGTACACACACACACACACACACACACACACACACACACACACACACACACACACACACACACACACACACACACACACACACACACACGGAGAGACTACGGGAATTAAACCTCACGTCACTGGGAGACAGAAGAGTTAGAGGGGACATGATCACCACATACAAGATTCTCAGAGGAATTGATAGGGTAGATAAAGACAGACTTTTTAACACAAGGGGCACATGTACTGGGGACACAGGTGGAAATTGAGCCATAGAGACGTTAGAAAGAATTTTTTAAGTGTCAGAGTAGTAGACAAATGGAATGCATTAGGCAGTGATGTGGTGGAGGCTGACTCCATACACAGCTTCAAGTGTAGATATGATAGAGCCCAATAGGCTCAGGAACCTGTACACCTGTTGATTGACGGTTGAGAGGCGGGACCAGAGAGCCAGAGCTCAACCCCCGCAAGCACAACTAGGTGAGTACACACACACACACACACACACACACACACAATAAAAAATAAACATACAACACAAGCAAGGCAGATATACACTCGAAAACTCAAACAGGCCTAAAATAAACAAAAAAAACATACGCCAGATAAGTGATCCCCAACCATAGACCTATGAAACAATTTCAGGGGAGTCCCACGTGGCCAAGACTCCTCTACTTTATACACACTATGAACCAGTTAAGGAACAATTAAACTGTTTTTTCAATGATTATTTACATGCAAGATTAACTAAGAATAACAATGCAGAAATTGTGACATATTGATGTGTTTGCGTGTGTTTGTGCGCGCGCGTGTGTGTGTGTGTGTGTGTGTGTGTGTGTGTGTGTGTGTGTGTGTGTGTGTGTGTGTGTGTGTGTGTGTGTATTTGTGTGTGTTTGTGTCATAAATGACTACAGCCAGTTTGTTGTTTAATATTCAACTACTGGGAACAATAAGTTCCAGGTAGCACGGGCTATGGTGAGCCCGTAGTGCTGCCTATTTTGGTGGCTTAATTTATCTAGTTGAAGGGGGTCCACAGGTGAGACCATGGTTGGACATACACCTTTATACATATCAAACATGTGTAAACTACACATACATATACATAAAATCTATTCACATATATGGGACGTGAACATACGCACACATTAGGGGGTATATGTGCACATGTGCGCAGGTGTACATTAGTGATGGCGTGTGGAAGGAGGCCAGGTGTGTGTGTGTGTGTGTGTACTCACCTAGTTGTACTCACCTAGTTGTGTTTGCGGGGGTTGAGCTCTGGCTCTTTGGTCCCGCCTCTCAACCGTCAATCAACAGGTGTACAGATTCCTGAGCCTATCGGGCTCTGTCATATCTACACTTGAAACTGTGTATGGAGTCAGCCTCCACCACATCACTTCCTAATGCATTCCATTTGTCAACCACTCTGACACTAAAAAAGTTCTTTCTAATATCTCTGTGGCTCATTTGGGCACTCAGTTTCCACCTGTGTCCCCTAGTACGTGTGCCCCTTGTGTTAAATAGACTGTCTTTATCTACCCTATCAATCCCCTTCAGAATCTTGAATGTGGTGATCATGTCCCCCCTAACTCTTCTGTGTGTGTGTGTGTGTGTGTGTGTGTGTGTGTGTGTGTGTGTGTGTGTGTGTGTGTGTGTGTGTGTGTGTGTGTGTGTGTGTGTGTGTGGATGTGTGTGTGTGTGTGTGTGGGAGGCAGGAATGTAGGAAAACGGCAGATGTGTGTTCGTAATACAGGTGTGTGTGTGTAAGATGGGTTGGAGGATAGGTGTGTGTAACGGAAAGTGTGTGTGTGTGTGTGTGTGTGTGTAAGGAAGTCAGGTGTGTATGAAGAGGTCAGGTATGTGAGCAAGAACAAGGGAGTACTGATCACGTGAATTAGTAAGGAACTATTTATAATAGACAATAGAGGCAGCTCCCTACAATACAACCGTAGACGTCTACGATACAGCCGTTGACATCTATGCTACAGCCATTGACACCTGCGATACAGCCGTAGACGTCTACGATACAGCCATTGACGTCTACGATACAGCCATTGACGTCTACGATACAGCCATTGACGTCTACGATACAGCCATTGACTTCTACGATACAGCCGTAGACGTCCTACGATACAGCCGTTGACATCTACGATACAGCCGGTGACGTCTACGATACAGCCATTGACATCTACGATACAGTCGTAGACGTCCTACGATACAGCCGTTGACATCTACGATACAGCCGTTGACGTCTACGATACAGCCATTTACATCTACGATACAGCCGAAGACGTCTACGATACAGCCGTTGACATCTACGATACAGCCATTGACATCCACGATACAGCCGGTGACGTCTACGATACAGCCGTTGACGCCTACGATACAGCCGTAGTTATCGGGATAAATTAGATGGAGGTGTCTGTAACAGGACGCAGGCCGTGTCTGTGTCAGGACGCAAGCCGTGCCCGCTAGAGGACGCAACCAATACGTAAGTTACGCACATAGACGCAGACAAGTCACAAGGAATTCGTACCAAAAAAAATACAATTCGACGGACGCATCTAGCCGGACATATTTTATATATTGGGTTTAGTTGGCAACATTGTGTGGGAGGGAGTGGGAAGTGGGAGAAGGGGGTATTATGACCAAAATAGGTGTTGAGAGGCAGTATTATGTCCAGAATAGGCATTAGGAAGAGGTATTACGTCCAGAATGGTCGCTGGAAAGAGGTATCACGCCCATAATGGTCGCTGGAAAGAGGTATCACGCCCATAATGGTCGCTGGAAAGAGGTATCACGCCCATAATGGTCGCTGGAAAGAGATATCACGCCCAGAATGGTCGCTGGAAAGAGATATTACGCCCATAATGGTCGCTGGAAAGCGGTATTACGCCCATAATGGTCGCTGGAAAGAGATATTACGCCCATAATGGTCGCTGGAAAGAGGTATTACGCCCATAATGGTCGCTGGAAAGAGGTATTACGCCCATAATGGTCGCTGGAAAGAGGTATTACGCCCATAATGGTCGCTGGAAAGAGATATCACGCCCAGAATGGCCGCTGGAAAGAGGTATTACGCCCAGAATGGTCGCTGGAAAAAGGTATCACGCCCAGAATGGTCGCCGGAAAGAGATATCACGCCCATAATGGTCGCTGGAAAGAGGTATTACGCCCAAAATGGCCGCTGGAAAGAGGTATCACGCCCAGAATGATCGCCGGAAAGAGATATTACGCCCAGAACGGGCATTTGGGAGGAGGTATCAAGCCCATAATGGTCGCTGGAAAGAGGTATCACGCCCATAATGGCCGCTGGAAACAGATATCACGCCCATAATGGTCGCTGGAAAGAGGTATTACGCCCAAAATGGCCGCTGGAAAGAGGCATCACGCCCTAACTACGCGAGGCATCATACCTGGGCCGGGAGACTTGGGAGTAGTATTTGGTGAGCTCCTGCAGGTACTTGATGGCGTCCGCCATGGCCGCCAGCTCCGTGGGGTCGGGCTTGCCCTCTACTGCGCCCATCTCCAGCACGCCCACCACAACCGCGGCCACCACCATGGCTGAGACGATGTGGCGATACATGGCTACGTGGGTAGGCTTGTGTGAGTGTGTGAGTGTGTGAGGAGAGACGCAGCAGCAGGGCGAGGTGGTGGTGACCTGGCGGCGGCTGGGCAGACAGTGAGCCGTCTTCCTCCTGCTCCCGCCTTATATAGCCACGGCGGCCTTGCTGGCCCCGCCCACTCGTACACACACACACTTGGCGGGATCCAAGAGTCAATGCTCGATCCTGCAAGCACAAATAGGTGAGTACACACACACACACGCGCGCGCGCGTAAATCTAAGACTATAGCTTTATGGCTAGAAAAATCCTCTTTGGCAATAAAGATGACTCGCTAGAAGGTCTTCAGTGCTCTGACGTAGATGGCGCCTGCTGCTAATCCTCACCTGAAGGGGTAGATACAAGTGACCAGTAGAAAGTAGAATAGCCTCGTTGAGCGGTAGGTTTAAGTGGTAGAGTGCTGGCTTGGTTGAGTGACGCTTTCGAGTCGTCAATGTTGACGTCAAATGACTTCAATTGGCATCTCAAGCTCCCGTTATATATATATATATATATATATATATATATATATATATATATATATATATATATATATATATATATATATATATATATATATATATACATATATATATATTGGTGTATACTGGCAGCAGGTTTTCTTTCAAACATGTTTCATTGAATATGACCGCATATTCTGTATTTATTATTTTCTGGTTTAGGGCTTCTATCCCTCTAACTATTTTCTTAGCATCAGGGCTTAATTGGAATAGGAGTTCTCCAAAACTCATTTTCGTACTTTTAAGGTGAAGAAAAGAAGTGATTTACTATAGAGTGTATTACACTTATTTGTATAATTTGCACGACGTTTCGAACCTCCATGGTTCATTCTCAAGTGAACAATCTTACAATACTAGTTGATTTTATACCCGCATTAGGTCAGGTGATAATACAATGAAGGTGAAAAACATGGGGGGATACATAAGGGATAAACATAGGGGCTGCAGAAGGCTTATTGGCCCATACGAGGCATCTCCTATCTAAACACAAAGATTAATCCAGTGTAATTGGCCTGTTATGTTGGACATTGTCTTCTGCGTTGGCATCGATATGTTCTTGTCTTGTCCTTACTCTCATGGTGGGTAGAGTAAATAGTTCCGTGATTTGGGTGTTCATGGTAGGTCGCTCTATTCTTATGTGAATTGCCTCAAGAATTTGTAATCTTCTTGAATCTTGGGTTTTGTCTATTATGCAAGTATTCTTGTTCAACATTTCTCTTGTTAGAGTAATGTCATGGGCTTGTCTCATGTGATTCCTAGGGGCACCAGATTGAAGATGGCATGTCAAACGCCTCGTCAGCTTGGTCGACGTCATACCTATGTACTTACATTGAAGGTTACATCCTTCGTGGGGGCAAGTGTACATGTATACAACGCTTGACTGCTGTAGAGGGTTCTCCGTCGGCTTCGGGCTGTTTTTGATAAGGAGTTCGGAAGTCTTCTTGTTTTTGTAGAATATTATCAGGTTTATGTTTTGGTTAGGAGTAGTGCTTTTTACTCCTTTACGGATTATTTCTTTCATTATTCTTTCCTCTTTTATATGTTCACTGTATGCAGCCCCTATGTTTATCCCTTATGTATCCCCCCATGTTTTTCACCTTCATTGTATTATCACCTGACCTAATGCGGGTATAAAATCAACTAGTATTGTAAGATTGTTCACTTGAGAATGAACCATGGAGGTTCGAAACGTCGTGCAAATTATACAAATAAGTGTAATACACTCTATAGTAAATCACTTCTTTTCTTCACCTTAAAAGTACGAAAATGAGTTTTGGAGAACTCCTATTCCAATTAAGCCCTGATGCTAAGAAAATAGTTAGAGGGATAGAAGCCCTAAACCAGAAAATAATAAATACAGAATATGCGGTCATATTCAATGAAACATATATATATATATATATATATATATATATATATATATATATATATATATATATATATATATATATATATATATATTTTACATTGATGTGCTTCCGAGGATCAATGGGCCCGTGACCCTGTCTCTTACTCGACTTTCTGGTCAATCAGGCTGTTGGAGGCCGCTGTACGCACTCTCATGTTAAATGATATATATAGATTTCAGCTTACACATCGCCATATATATACCTCTACACACATATTGTCAAGCGCCATTTCTTCAATTTTATGTTCATTTTTATTCACAGCAAGTAATCGCATTAATAACTTGTTTTATTTAAAAAAACTAATTGAAATTATTTTATCATAGATGATACACGGTCATTTAGAATCAGGAGAAGTTATGCATTTAAATGCTCGATTTAGGTCCTTAACTGGGTCATAAATTCTCTGTTTAGGTTCTTAATTGGGTCATTAATGCTCAGTTGAGTTCCTTAATTGGGTCATTAACGCTCAGTTGAGTTCCTTAATTGGGTCATTAATGCTCAGTTGAGTTCCTTAATTGGGTCATTAACGCTCAGTTGAGTTCCTTAATTGGGTCATTAACGCTCAGTTGAGTTCCTTAATTGGGTCATTAATGCTCAGTTGAGTTCCTTAATTGGGTCATTAATGCTCCGTTGAGTTCCTTAATTGGGTCATTAATGCTCAGTTGAGTTCCTTAATTGGGTCATTAATACTCAGTTGAGTTCCTTAATTGGGTCATTAATGCTCAGTTGAGTTCCTTAATTGGGTCATTAACGCTCAGTTGAGTTCCTTAATTGGGTCATTAATGCTCAGTTGAGTTCCTTAATTGGGTCATTAATGCTCAGTTGAGTTCCTTAATTGGGTCATTAATGCTCAGTTTAAACCTTTGGGTGTCAAATCAAGAATTTTCCATTCAAATGAAAAATGTTAAAAGTGTTTAAAACCGTTTGACTTATTCCTTCAACTCTCAATAATGTTTCAATATCCCCCAAAAAGAGTTCGAATCTCCGAATTTAAAAAAAAAAGAAAATCATAATTCAAACCAATAAGTTATAGTGACAAGAAAGTTTTCTTGTGTTAATTAGTTTTAAGGTGAAAATTGGTAAGTATTTTCTTGTCCGGAAATATATTAAGATTTAAACTTAATATATTAAACGTAAACTCCCTTTACGTTTTCGTGTGTATGTGTGTGTATATATATATGCGAATGCCTGTCTGTCTGCTATCTGAAGTTAGAGGCCAGACGTTCATGGCAAGCATCACTCAATTTACATGAACCATGGGGAAAAGGGCGGAGGAGCGTGAGTGTCAAAGGCCATTTGGGGGTCGGCCCTAGTGCCCCACTTTAAGAAATATTTAACCGTGATCACACCCCCACCTCCCTGCGGTTTTCATGCAGTCAATTCTGAAATAGAGGGTGTGTTTACCGTAGAGTTATTTGACAGTTTGAAAAGATAGCGCTAGGTAGGGAAAAATAGAGAGGGGAAGAAAGAGGGGAAAGAGGGGGAAAAAAGGAGAAAAAGAGGGTAGAGAAAGGGGTAGAATGGGGAAGAAAGTGGTTTAACTGGGTGATACTGTGCTTTAATTTCCCCCTTAGACCCCCCTCCTTTCACCTCCTGATCTTCCTCCTCCTCCTAATCCTAATCCTAATCCTCTTCCTGATCTCCACTCCTCCCTCCCGTCTCTATCCCATCCCCTACTCATCTTACCTAGCCCTCGAGCCATCGCTGCATCATCCTGCTTTTACTATCCCTTCGTAAGTGGTCTGGCCCCTTACGACTTTGGCCTTCCCTCTTACGACTCTGGTTCTCTCTCTTACGATTCTGGGTCTCTCTCTTACGACTCTGCTTCTCCATCTTACGACTCTTAAACCTTGTGTCTGTCTTAAACACCTGTCGTCTGTCTTAAACACCTGAGGATTCCCAGAACGATGGATTTAACATTGATTAACACGCCTACGACAGTTTCGATCTTTGAATTGTGTCAAATACAAACTCCAGTCAAGAGTTGAAAGATTTCAACGACTTTTCAACATTGATTAACAAGCTTAAGACAGTTTCAAACTCTATCAATGACAAACTCCAGTCAAGAGTTGAAAGATTTCAACGACTTTTCAGCATTGATTAACAAGCTTAAGACAGTTTCAAACTCTATCAATGACAAACCTTCGAAATGGAACTATAATTTGAATGTTATTTTCAAAATTCACATAAATTATATAAAAAGATCATTAATTCAATCAAATACTTTCTGTCAAGAGTAACAAAAAATTCGGCCTTAATGTTAAATATATTTCATCTATTCTCCTCGGTTTTTTGTTTTTTGTTTTTTCTGATATTGAAATTGAAAAAAATTATATGATAATTGATTGTAAAATTATGAACAGAAAATTCGAGATCTTAAATGACGACAATATAATTTTGGCCAATGGAAAATATCTGGGGAAAATACCTGAGAAAATACCTGGGAAATAAACCTGGGAAAATACCTGAGAAAATAAATCTGGGAAAAATACCTGGGAAATAAACCTAGGAAAAAATACCTAGGAAAATAAACCTAGGACAATAAACCTGGGGAAAATACCTAGGAAAATATACCTAGGGAAAATACCTAGGAAAATAAACTAGGGAAAATACCTGGGAAAATAAACTAGGGAAAATACCTAGCAAATTTGCATTAAACAACAACAGTTATAAAAGTCTTGCCTTAGCCCTGTCAAGTCTGACACCTGGCGTGACAGGTGTGTGTGTGTGTGTGTGTACTCACCTAGTTGTACTCACCTAGTTGTGTTTGCGGGGGTTGAGCTCTGGCTCTTTGGTCCCGCCTCTCAACCGTCAATCAACAGGTGTACAGATTCCTGAGCCTATCGGGCTCTGTCATATCTACACTTGAAACTGTGTATGGAGTCAGCCTCCACCACATCACTGCCTAATGCATTCCATTTGTCAACCACTCTGACACTAAAAAAGTTCTTTCTAATATCTCTGTGGCTCATTTGGGCACTCAGTTTCCACCTGTGTCCCCTTGTGCGTGTTCCCCTTGTGTTAAATAGACTGTCTTTATCTACCCTATCAATCCCCTTCAGAATCTTGAATGTGGTGATCATGTCCCCCCTAACTCTTCTGTCTTCCAGCGAAGTGAGGTTTAATTCCCGTAGTCTCTCCTCGTAGCTCATACCTCTCAGCTCGGGTACTAGTCTGGTGGCAAACCTTTGAGCCTTTTCCAGTTTAGTCTTATCCTTGACTAGATATGGACTCCATGCTGGGGCTGCATACTCCAGGATTGGCCTGACATATGTGGTATACAAAGTTCTGAATGATTCTTTACACAAGTTTCTGAATGCCGTTCGTATGTTGGCCAGCCTGGCATATGCCGCTGATGTTATCCGCTTGATATGTGCTGCAGGAGACAGGTCTGGCGTGATATCAACCCCCAAGTCTTTTTCCTTCTCTGACTCCTGAAGAATTTCCTCTCCCAGATGATACCTTGTATCTGGCCTCCTGCTCCCTACACCTATCTTCATTACATTACATTTGGTTGGGTTAAACTCTAACAACCATTTGTTCGACCATTCCTTCAGCTTGTCTAGGTCTTCTTGAAGCCTCAAACAGTCCTCTTCTGTTTTAATCCTTCTCATAATTTTAGCATCGTCCGCAAACATTGAGAGACGTGTGTGTATGTGTGTGTGTGTGTGTGTGTGTGTGTGTGTGTGTGTGTGTGTGTGTGTGTGTGTGTGTGTGTGTGTGTGTGTGTGTGTGTGTGTGTGTGTGTGTGTGTGTGTGTGTGTGTGTGTGTATGTGTGTGTGTGTGTGTGTGTGTGTGTGTGTGTGTGCGCGCGCGCGCAGATATAGAGACCATTCCCCGGGTGTGGACAGGTTTGCCTATTTCACGATCTGCTCACCTGTCTAAGCTCATCAGGGCGTGGGGGGTCGGAAGC
The DNA here is from genome assembly GCF_040958095.1 of Procambarus clarkii. Classification (NCBI taxonomy): domain Eukaryota; kingdom Metazoa; phylum Arthropoda; class Malacostraca; order Decapoda; family Cambaridae; genus Procambarus; species Procambarus clarkii. Next base: position 21,364,066 of record NC_091229.1, on the reverse strand, counting down.
TGGAATGGATGAGGAGTGGAAGAAGGGAAAGGGTGAGAGAGAGAGAGAGAGAGAGAGAGAGAGAGAGAGAGAGAGAGAGAGAGAGAGAGAGAGAGAGAGAGAGAGAGAGAGAGAGAGAGAGAGAGAGAGAGAGGAAGTGAACGAGCGAGTGAGAGTGAGAGACATGATCAGATATCAGGTAGAAGTATTCATGGATCATGCAGAAGGGAACAGAAGCATCAGGGGGAAAGCGCCATGCCATTACGACTATATAGCACTGGGAAGGAGTCAGGATAAGGATTAGGGATGGGACGCCGAAAAGGAATAGTGCCCCAACCACTTCTGGCCGTCGGGGATTGAACACCGACCTGCATGAAGCGAGACCGTCGCTCTACCGTCCAACCCAAATAGTTGGACAAGGCTCAGGTAATATAACCCATCATCAAGTAAGACTAGAACACACATCAGGTACATATAGATAGACATCAGGTACATATGACTCCAATTTCTATCTACATATTCCATATCACACAAACCTTTTATGGGGGGAGGAAGGGAGAGAATGAAGGAGTTTTCGGAATTTTAAAACTCCCTCCAAAACTAAAAAACAAGATGGCGGCCCTAACACTCCTCCCCCCCCCCTCCACCCACAACAAACCATATAAACGAAGCTAAAACAATTGAGACAGAACCATAGATATTAGAAAATATTTTAGCTTCGTCACCCGATACTAAGGTTATGGTGGGGATTAGCTTAGTTTGTGGTGTAGAGGCAGGCACAGAGGAGGGCCAGTGCCAACCTCCCCCCCCCCCAGTGCCACCCCTAGAGAAAAACACATGACACCGTCCCCCAGATACTGCCAGTAATCCTCCTCATTCTACCATTCTTTTTTGCATTAAAATCCTTCAAACTATATTCTTAACTTATCCGAATCCATAATGAATGGATTAACAGGTGTAAAGTATAAAAAATTACAAACAGCGGTTAAATTCAGACATTTTGGGGGATAAATTGAGTAGAATTTAGCTGCTATACATCGGGATTGATTGAGTGTTCAGAAACTTCACAAGACATGATAAATTATTGAGTCACTATACTGGGATTGAACCTGCGGCCCTCGACTCCTCAGGTGCACATTGGCAGGTAGGTGTATTGAGGCCTATCAACTACTGGAGGGTTATTAAGGCCTATCAACCAGTGGAGGGTTATTAAGGCCTATCAACCAGTGGAGGGTTATTAAGGCCTATCAACCTCTGGAGGGTTATTAAGGCCTATCAACCTTTGGAGGGTTATTAAGGCTTATCAACCACTGGAGGGTTATTAAGGCCTATCAACCAGTGGAGGGTTATTAAGGCCTATTATCAATCATTGGAAGGTTATTAAGACCTATCAACCTCTGAAGGGTTTATTAAGGCCTATTAACCACTGGAGGGGTTATTAAAGCCTATTATCAACCATTGGAGGGTTATTAAGGACTATCAACCATCCTATTGAGAGTAATTAAGACCACCACAACAGCTTACTGACCAATCAGCAAGTATACTTCAGCCCATAACTTAGCCCAGGTTAATAACTTAGGTTAATTATCACCAATCAGCATGTGCAAGGCATTTCAATAGAGGTTCAATGTTAGTTTTATATTAAATAATTGAAATCTGATAGTTATATTTATAAGTTATGTATTAATGAGGAGCTCAGAACGGCGACGAGACACTTACGGGTTATTCATGCCCGTGCCACCTCTTGGGTGGCTTAATCTTTATCAATCAATCAATCAATTGGTGATGGGAGGGTAGTTGTTGTGGAACAGGAGACCTTCTTATATGCTATGGTTGCAACCTGCTCTCGCACAAGTCAGTACATATATGACTTGTTCCTTAGTCACTATTTGGCTGATTAATAAGTACATATGTGGAATATGCCAAGTACATATATAGGAATATGCTGTTGCCAACAACAGGCGACCTACGTCCAGGTGTGTATGTATGTGTGTGTGTGGGGGGGGGCGGGGTTACATTTGGCCCAGCATGAACCGGTTCCATTACATCAACCATCAGTGAACTCTGGTTCATCCGCCATCAATGAACCTTACAACACAAGGAACCGCGTGAAGGATTGCAGGAATTAGAGAGAGGAGAGGGGGAAGGAATTTAGCGATGCGCTTAACAGTGAGAAGAGCATTTACACTAACTTCTCTCTCGAGAGAGAGAAGGGCTCTCACACTAACTCCCCTTCAGAATAACTTCCCAGCCACGACTTCCTAGAAGCGACGTCCGCTACAAGAAGCAGTAGAAGACATCATGTAGGTGGGACTTAAGAATGTCTTAGAGGTGAGATTATCCTAATTATTATTATTGTTAGAAATTACTCGATTGATTGATTGATGAAGATTAAGCCACCCAAAAGGTGGCACGGGGATGAATAGCCCGTAAGTGGTGGCCCTTTTGAGCCATTACCAGTATCAAGAGCTGATACTGGAGATCTGTGGAGGTGCGACTGCACCCTGCGTGACGGGAGATGTCTCCCGTGGGATCCTCTCAGACGTAGGTTCGAATCCTCGTCACGGTCCTGGTGGATTTGTTCATATCAACCACGTATCACCTCACCTTCCCCTTCCGGGTTCTGAGAAAGAGGGTTTAAGAAGGCAGAAGAGGGCACAAACGCCTCTGTTCAAGATAGACCCTCGTATCGTTATACCAAATTGATAATAACTATACCCACCCCTCCTTCCTTTCTCCTTTGTCTTTACTTCCCTATTTTGTTCTTTATGTCTCTCTCTCTCTCTCTCTCTCTCTCTCTCTCTCTCTCTCTCTCTCTCTCTCTCTCTCTCTCTCTCTCTCCCTCTCTCGTGTCTCTACCAACCCGACCTTGCTGCTTCACTACCCCTCACTACACACACACACACACACACGTGGGACCAAAGAGCCAGAGCTCAACCCCCTGCAAGCACAACTAGGTGAGTACACACACACTATTCACCCATAATATAACCAGGTGAACTATTAACCTATTATAGCCACTCAAACCATTATTATCTACGATAAAATCCACAAGATCAAAATATTTCGTATTTTTACACCCACTCTTTATATTTTAGAAAACTTTTACACTTAAATACACAGATATACATAAAAATACGACGTGGAAATACAGTTGAGTTTATTAACACAATGTACACGATAACACTGTGTTTTAAGAGCTCCCTGGTCGATAACAGGTCGAAGGATAGCGCTGGTGTTACACCTGATCGGTCTCTGTATGTAAACATTAAACACGTGTATCAGCTGATCGGTCTCTGTATGTAAACATTAAACACGTGTATCAGCTGATCGGTCTCTGTATGTAAACATTAAACACGTGTATCAGCTGATCGGTCTCTGTATGTAAACATTACACACGTGTATCAGCTGATCGGTCTCTGTATGTAAACATTACACACGTGTATCAGCTGATCGGTCTCTTTATGTAAACATTAAACACGTGTATCAGCTGATCGGTCTCTGTATGTAAACATTACACACGTGTATCAGCTGATCGGTCTCTGTATGTAAACATTAAACACGTGTATCAGCTGATCGGTCTCTGTATGTAAACATTAAACACGTGTATCAGCTGATCGGTCTCTGTATGTAAACATTAAACACGTGTATCAGCTGATCGGTCTCTGTATGTAAACATTAAACACGTGTATCAGCTGATCGGTCTCTGTATGTAAACATTACACACGTGTATCAGCTGATCGGTCTCTGTATGTAAACATTACACACGTGTATCAGCTGATCGGTCTCTGTATGTAAACATTACACACGTGTATCAGCTGATCGGTCTCTGTATGTAAACATTAAACACGTGTATCAATCAGCTGATCGGTCTCTGTATGTAAACATTACACAGGTGTATCAGCTGATCGGTCTCTGCATGTAGACACTGCCTGATTGGCTCAAGGAGGAAAATTGCCAGTTGGTTCGAGGTTCTCCTCCGTCTCAGCTGGTTCCAGGCCCCCAGGGGGTATTCTTACGGCCAGCTGGTGCAAGATCGAGGCTCTTGGCCCAACTGGTTTGGTCCTGATGGAGTGTCCCGTCTACTCGGTACAATTGACGACAGATAACACACCAACTCTGGAATCTCGACGTCTGTGGAGAAGGCGTCAGTGGTGCTACTTTATGCAGCTCTTTAATAACTAAACCTCTTATCCACTATCTATGACAATCATCACTTCAATGATCAAAATTGCAGATATTTTACAGCACATGATGTAAACAATGTATTAACAGATAATCACAATATCTCTGTAATCAACTTGAACGTTAGATCCCTAGGTAAACACTTTGATGATGTTAGTGCCTTGATTGAAACTATTGACAACAAATTCTCTTTTATTATACTTACTGAAACGTGGTTGAAAGAGGATACTACTCAACTCTTTAACATGCCTAACTACTCGGCAATTCACAACTGTCGTCAAATGCAGAGAGGTGGTGGTACTGCTCTTTACTACCACCAAGAACTAACATGCTTAAAAATAATTAGAACTAGAGACTGCTGTGGGGAGTATATCTTCGCCAGTTTCAGAGTCAAGGGTGCCGAGTCTGTCCTGTCTGTGGGTGCAGTCTATAGAATTCCTAACACTGATGTGTCTGAATTCAATTCAAACCTTAGAAATCTAATACTAGATAACAGACTGAACAAAAACCATCTAATTATCGCAGGGGACTTTAATATTGACCTCTGCGAGCCTGAACACCCTAATGCTGTTAGCTTCCTCAACTGTATGAATTCCTGCTTCCTCATACCCTTAATCAATAGACCAACTAGAATCACTGATAGTACTGCCACGACTCTAGATCACATCTGGACCAACATAACCTCTCCGCTTACTTCAGGTATAATCACCGATAGCACTACAGACCACTACCCCACATTTCTCTTAACTAACATTATCAAACCACCTCTTGAGTCAAGGGAGTTAAGCTTTAGGCTGCACAATGAAACTGCTATAAACAATTTTATAACTGCTGCTAATAATGTCAACTGGGAGTCCGAGTTAGGTAACATAGGGGACATCAACCTAGCAGTGCAATCTTTTCTACAAACAACTCTTAGCCTTTATAACACCCACTGTCCTATGCTTACAAAACAAGTCACAAACAAAAGGCTTAACAATCCCTGGCTTACAAAGGGAATACTTAAATCCATTAACAAAAAACACGACCTTGAGAAGAAGTATAGGTTAGGAACCGTCTCCAAAGAATTCTCAAAGAATTACTCGTTATTGCTATCTAAAATAATTAGACGAGCCAAAACTAAATACTACGAAGATAAATTTACCCAAATAAAGAGCAACATTAAAAAAACTTGGAGCACAATTTCACTAATATTGGGATCAAAGAAGATTTTAAATAACAAACCAACACTCCTGTCCTACGTTGGTCAGCTTTCAGCCTCTGATTCTGCTATTGAGTTCAATAGGTTCTTCTCTTCCATTGGGTCATCCCTTGCAAATGATATTCCATCTTCCAGTACTGATGTTAAGGACTATGTTACAGGTAACTATCCACAGTCTCTGTACCTAAAGCCTACTAATTCCACTGATGTCAATGAGATAATCCTTTCCCTTAAAACCAAGTCTAGTGCCCTTGAGGAGATACCAACTTTAATTTACAAAAAAGCCTCCAGATCTTTAGCCCCTGCTATTGCTTTGCTCTTCAACAAGTCACTTGAACTCCAAACCTTTCCAGACATTCTAAAAAAAGCGAGAGTAACCCCTGTCCACAAATGTGGTGATCTCACTGATGTTAACAACTATAGACCTATATCAATCCTGCCTAACTTGTCAAAAATATTCGAAAAACTAATCTACAAGCAGCTTTACTCTTTTCTAGCCAAACACAATATACTTAGCTCTTGTCAATATGGCTTCAGACCCAAAAAAAGCACTAACGATGCACTTATTAGTATGATTAACTTGATTCACGCAGCTCTTGATAAAAAGGAGTTCCCTGTTGGGTTATTTGTGGACCTGCGTAAGGCTTTTGACACTGTCAACCACCAAAACCTTCTTCTTAAATTACATCATTATGGAGTCAGAGGACACTCCCTACAATACCTCAAATCTTATCTTACTGACAGGCTCCAGTATGTTTCTGTGAATAATACAATTTCTCCCACCCTACCCATCAACATTGGTGTTCCTCAGGGCAGCATACTTGGCCCTCTCCTCTTTCTCATCTACATTAATGACCTTCCAAATGCCTCCCAACACCTCAAACCAATTCTATTTGCTGACGACACAACCTTCATTTACTCCAGTCCTGACCCCCTTGCTCTAAATGTCACAGTAAATACTGAGCTAGAGAAAGTCCATCTTTGGCTAACTGCCAACAAACTCACCCTTAACATTGACAAAACGTTCTATATTCTGTTTGGCAATAAATCCTCCAATCAAATAAATCTCAAAATAAACAATACCCAAATTTGTAACAAATTAGATGGCAAATTCCTTGGCGTTCTCATCGACCACAAGCTGAATTTCCAGGGACACATTCTAAATATATAAAAAAAAAATTCAAAAACTGTTGGCATTCTTTCTAAGATCAGATATTATGTACCCCGCCCTGCCCTGGTGACTCTCTATTACTCCCTCATCTATCCATATCTCAACTATGGTATTTGTGCTTGGGGTTCTACTACCCAAAATCATTTACGTCCTCTAATTACTCAACACAAAGCTGCTATTAGGACAATATCCAACTCTAGCCCCAGACATCACTCGGTACCCCTACTCAAATCTCTGAATATGTTAGATATTAAGTCACTGCACATTCTCTCATGTGTATTATACATATATAAAACGCTGAACTGTAATGCCAATCCTGACCTCAAAAGATTTATTGAAGGTTGTAACAGAACCCATGAGCACCACACCAGAAATAAATACAGTTTTGATATTCCTAGAGTACGACTTAATCAAACTAGAAATGCTCTTCAAATCAAGGGACCCAGAATGTGGAATGATCTTCCCAACCATGTTAAAGACTGTACCTGTCTCAACCAGTTTAAGATAAAAACGAAGCACTACCTAATAAATTCCCTGTAACCTACCTTACCCCTCTATTGTCAACCCATGTATGTTTTTTTTTTCCAAAACAACGCTGTTTGAATGTAATTGTCTGTAATAATTTGTAATTGTATATGTGCTGCTTTTTCAGCCATGTTACCCCCTCTTTTACCTCTATTTTTATTTGTTCTCAACACATTTTATTCTTTTTACCCATTAGTATTAAGCTTTAGTCATTAATGTTTTTCCTGCCCGAAACGCTTTGCGTAATAGTGGCTTTAGGCATTGTATGTACTAGCTCTATCTATTAATCCAACAAACTTTGTAAAATCTCTTTATGTACCTTACCTAAATAAACATTTATTTATTTATTTATTTATAACTGCGGGCTCACCATAGCCCGTGCTACTTGGAACATTTTTGTTCCAGGTAGTGAATCTTAAACAACAACAACATCTTAACAGCTTTATATAACTCACACAGCATTATACACCTTTATAAAGCGCCATACAGCTTTAGATAAATGTATATATCATTACATGGTTATACACACATTTAAACAGTTCTATACATCTTTAAGCATTTATATATATCTCATATAGCATCATACGCTTTTTAGACAAGACTTATTCACTTTGATATAGCTTTATGCCCGAAACGCTTTGCGTAATAGTGGCTTTAGGCATTGTATGTACTAGCCCTATCTATAAATCCATCACTCTTTATAAAATCTCTTGTATGTATGTACCTTACCTAAATAAACATTTGATTTGATTTGATTTAAACACATTTTGACAGCTTTATTCATCCTTAACCTATAGGATTCGGTGGATGGGTTAATGAGTATTTGACCACTGTTGATGAGGCCAGGCTGTGTACGAGACGGAAGCTCTCGTACAGCGCTTGAGTCTATTCGTATCCCAGCCCGTCCTCCAAACAAAGACTCAAAAGTGATTCCATGCACCCGCCAAACCCCTTGTTTATAAATGAGAAACTGTTTACACACGACTCACAACTGATTTCGTTCGAACACTTCCGGAACAAGTGCTTCACTGACGAATTGTGTTCGAACCACAACGCTGTAAATGCACCCGCCAAACCCCTTGTTTATAAATGAGAAACTGTTTACACACGACTCACAACTGATTTCGTTCGAACACTTCCGGAACAAGTGCTTCACTGACGAATTGTGTTCGAACCACAACGCTGTAAATGCTTCACCCACGTACTACAAATACAAATAATCTCCAACAGATACTAAACACCTAACCTAACCTATGCCTATAAATGCCCAATATGCTAATATATTATACTATTAATTTATATTTACCATTTCTGTTTTGAATGAACAGCATGTTAAAATTGATGAATGCGTCTGTGGGGTCGACCGCTGGATGTATTGGACTTGAGTCGAGGACGGGTTGCGTATCCCGCCTTCTTAGCTCGTCTCTTCTCTAATTGGCTGCCGAAATTCCCGCGCTAACTGCTGATTCGTCGACGCTCTGTGCGCTGCATAATGATGATTGGCTGCTATGTTATGTTATGTTTGGTTCAGAACTCAATTAAATGGCGAAAGGAAACGCGGTAACTGTAGTTATTATATTTGGGAATTAATAGTGGGGTAATTAATGAGTGAATTGTTGTGAGGAATTAATAAGGAGACTGGTGGTGTGGAATTGTGTTCTCCGGCACGTCTCCCATTTCCCCTACAAGAACCGTTGCTTGTCGGGGGGGGGGGGGGACTCATGGGAGACATCTCCCGTCACGCAGGGTGCAGTCGCACCTCCACAGATCTCCAGTATCAGCTCTTGATACTGGTAATGGCTCAAAAGGGCCACCACTTACGGGCTATTCATGCCCGTGCCACCTTTCGGGTGGCTTAATCTTCATCAATCAATCAATCGGGCGGGGGGGACTGAAGTGCACTATACCTACCCCTGAGGACACTTGGCTGTGACTTTGGTTAGAAAAGTTCCTGCAGCAGGCGCCGGATCAACCCCCAGCGGAAGTGGAGCAAGTCCAGTCCAGGGAACGCGTGTTCGATCCCATTGAACTGCTTCGGCATTTTGCTTGTTGCTTTCTGCCATGTTCCAGTTATGATGCACTTGAAGTGAACCCGAGACTATATGCATGGGAATGTTTATATGCATAAGCCTCTGAATGTATACCCACCCATACGTACTCACACTCACCCAAACATACCAAAACAATGACCTCCAAAACACACTTAAAAGGACACATAACAGGAGTCACAAAAGCTAATCTGTGTAAACAAAGCTACGGAATAATGTCTTCCTTACCAGCGCCATCTGGTGGGCGGAGGCGGACCACCGCCGCCAGTCACAGTAATTACTGACGAAAAAAATTGGAATTGACTCTCCTGCCTTGTTAATATTAATAGTTGTGAGACCTAGATCAAAGTTCACACACACACACACACACACACACACGCACACGCACACGCACACACACACACACACACACACACACACACACACACACATACACACACACAGCCCAGTAGGCTCAGGAATCTGTACACCTGTTGATTGACGGTTAAGAGGCGGGACCAAAGAGCCAAAGCTCAACCCTCGCAAGCACAAATAGGTGAGTACACACACACACGCGCGTACTAAGTACGTACTCTAGAGGTGGTCAGACAAAAATGGATGCTCGAACTTAACTCCACCTAAATGCAAAGTTATGAGAAAACGCAGAATGAGAAGACCAGTACAGTAATATAGCATGAAGTGAAAATAAGAGTAATGCAACAAGAAACGAGATATAGCTGGAAATGCAACAAACTCCAAATCTGCCGCCAGAAAACACATTATCAGAACATCAGTAACATACACACGGGCTATGGTGAGCCCGTAACTTACCTGGCATAGGAGCGGGGCAAGTAGCACGGGCTATGGTGAGCCCGTATTGGACTTACCTGGCACAGGAGCGGGGCACCCAGCAACGGAGCCTTCCGGGGCCCCTATTTATGACATGTGAAATACTCCGGATGATATGGGGTGGAGTGGGTGAGTATGAGTGAATATGGGGTGGAGTGGGTGAGTATGAGTGAATATGGGGTGGAGTGGGCGAGTATGAGTGAATATGGGGTGGAGTGGGTGAGTATGAGTGAATATGGGGTGAGTATGAGTGAATATGGGGTGGAGTGGGTGAGTATGAGTGAATATGGGGTGAGTATGAGTGAATATGGGGTGGAGTGGGTGAGTATGAGTGAAAATGGGGTGAGTATGAGTGAATATGGGGTGGAGTGGGTGAGTATGAGTGAATATGGGGTGGAGTGGGTGAGTGTGAGTGAATATGCAGGTGGAATGGGCGGGTATGTACACTCAAAGACTGGTATCTTGAAGAACATTATGCAGTCTTGCTCCCTGAGTGAACCGTAGACTGTTTCTAAATGATTCTCGGCACACAGCAGAGGCGGGACCAAAGAACCAAAGCTCAACCCCCGCAAGCACAACTAGGTGAGTACAGAAGGACATCTTAAACCCTCCCCCCCCAGTTACCCCCTCTGTAAACAATAAAAATGAACTCTTTGCCTAGCTAGGAACATTCGAATCTAAGCAACCTTCCTATAGCCTATGGAGCCAGGTGTTAGAATAATGTTGATATTCGGGGTTTCTATTTAGGGTTTTCTCGAATGCGTTAAAAATACGATGCACCAGGTAATTCTAACGTTAAACAACGTTATAAGCAAATTCAAATTCAAAATTCAAATTTTTGAATTTGAATTCGAGCGCCAAACAACGTTACAAGCAAATTCAAATTCAAAATTCAAATTATTATTCGGGTAAAAGTACGGTACATAGAAGATAAGTTACAAACATAAAATAGTAAGCGTAGACTGATCTATTATTATATAATGTTCACAAAATACCTTCATCAATCAAAATAAACTGAAACTAAATTTTAGCCTCGTACAACTTGAAACAAAACATATAGTGAATATAAAAGAAATATTTACCTTTTCATTTCTCTTTCGCTATGATAGATAAATGTATTTTTATTTTTTTTTAGATTGGAACCGTTCGCATAGGTAGGATGAGCTGCTAATCCGTCTCATTGCATTCACCTCAGCCTGTCGTATGTGAACAACGAAGCGCATATAAAAACGATTTTGGTCAGAAACCAACCCCCAAAAAATTGTATGTAGGGTTAAACATATCGCAATTTTTCCTTCGTTTTAAAACGAAATAACTCGCTGTTGATAAATGAATGCATTTGCAATACGTTCGTCAATAAATGAAATACAAATAATGGGATACATGAGCAATAAAGGGATGAAGGTATGATACAAATAATGGGGGCAGTGATGTGGGATCGAACTTGCGTTCAGGGACACAATAGATAGATATGTATCTCGGTGAACCACAAATGTTTTGGACAAGTTCTCACGCAAGACGCAATGACAGACAAACTGCTTCAATTATCGCGTCAAATTTACAAAAATCCTGATTAGGCTTTAGTGTCAGCCTCAGGGACCTCCCCTAGTGGCTTCAGCTGAATCCCAGGTTACAATGCTTTTGACCATGATATGGTGAAGTGGTCTAGGGCATGTGCTTGGGAATACCAAATGTCCCGGTTCGAATCCTCATTATTCCTACTGATTTTCTCATTGATACACTACGTTATTGTGATATTATTCTGCATGATAATTATTATTATGCGTCAAGGTGGCAGTAGGAGGCAAGGGAGAGAGAGACATGCGCAGTTCTGCGGGCTCACCATAGCCCGTGCTGCTTGGAACTTTTTGTTCCAAGTAGCAAATCTTAAACAACAACAACAGCAGCTTGGTGTAAGTTTAGATGCGTTGTTACAGTGGATGTGACGCCGTGATGGACCTTCGACAAAGTTTGGGGGAAAAAGAGCAAATTCGTCAACATACAAAAAAGTGTACGATACGTCACCTGTGGTTTCCCAAGGAGCGTTGTACGAAGCGTTTATGGACGCTGCTTCTAGCTGGGTTGGTGGGGTTAAGCTCAAGCTCCTGGGTCCGCCTCTGAAGCTTCTGAATAGTTGTTATAGGGGGTCTTTCTTCCGTATCACTTCTCCATTTCTCCTCCTCAAAGATACTGAGAAAGTTCTTTTTTATGTATCTCTAACTCATCTATGTATCACCCTCCAGGAGATACTATGTGTTGGAGATGATATTCACTATCTTCTTGCTGTCTGTTCATTGTTCTCTCTCTAATGACTTATACTTTATTCGGACAAGTGGCTTGCTTTGTTCTTCAGTTCACTTCTTCAACACCTAGGGTGATATCCTGCCATATCTCATTCTTTGATATGTCCAGCTTTATCAGTAACCTTATTATCCCCTTCTTTCTTATTTAAATATGTGCTATCACTCCCTGATTTGAACTTCTTTCCATCTTGGTTCTGGAGACTTCCTTGAAATGTTGGCAAAGTTTCTTGAAAATTTTCTTGTCATGTGCGTATATGTGTGAATTCTTCTATATGTGAGCGACTAATGTTCCACAGTCACATCCATATCGATTTGATCTGCAATTTTCTCTTCAGATTGTCTGATAAAAAATGAATTCTATATGTAAGCACATAGGAATGCGCGCGCGTGTGTGTGTACTCACCTATTTGTGCTTGCGGGGGTTGAGCTTTGGCTCTTTGGTCCCGCCTCTCAACTGTCAATCAACTGGTGTACAGGTTCCTGAGCCTATTGGGTTCTATCATATCTACATTTAAAACTGTGTATGGAGTCAGCCTCCACCACGTCACTGCCTAATGCATTCCACCTGTTAACTACTCTGACACTGAAAAAGTTCCTTCTAACGTCTCTGTGGCTCATGTGGGTACTCAGTTTCCACCTGTGTCCCCTTGTTCGTGTGTGTGTGTGTGTACTCACCTAATTGTACTCACCTAATTGTGCTTGCGGGGGTTGAGCTCTGGCTCTTTGGTCCCGCCTCTCAACCGTCAATCAACTGGTGTACAGATTCCTGAGCCTATTGGGCTCTATCATATCTACATTTGAAACTGTGAATGGAGTCAGCCTCCACCACATCACTTCCTAATGCATTCCATTTGCTAACTACTCTGACACTGAAAAAGTTCTTTCTAACGTCTCTGTGGCTCATTTGGGTACTCAGCTTCCACCTGTGTCCCCTTGTTCGCGTCCCACCAGTGTTGAAAAGTTCATCCTTGTTTACCCGGTCGATTCCCCTGAGGATTTTGTAGGTTGTGATCATGTCCCCCCTTACTCTTCTGTCTTCCAGTGTCGTGAGGTGCATTTCCCTCAGCCTTTCCTCATAACTCATGCCTCTTAGTTCTGGGACTAGTCTAGTAGCATACCTTTGGACTTTTTCCAGCTTCGTCTTGTGCTTGACAAGGTACGGGCTCCATGCTGGGGCCGCATACTCCAGGATTGGTCTTACATATGTGGTGTACAAGATTCTGAATGATTCCTTACACAGGTTCCTGAACGCCGTTCTGATGTTAGCCAGCCTCGCATATGCCGCAGACGTTATTCTCTTTATGTGGGCTTCAGGAGACAGGTTTGGTGTGATATCAACTCCTAGATCTTTCTCTCTGTCTGTTTCATTAAGTACTTCATCTCCTATTCTGTATCCTGTGCCTGGCCTCCTGTTTCCACTGCCTAGTTTCATTACTTTGCATTTACTCGGGTTGAACTTCAACAGCCATTTGTTGGACCATTCACTCAGTCTATCCAGGTCATCTTGTAGCCTCCTACTATCATCCTCTGTTTCAATCCTCCTCATAATTTTTGCATCGTCGGCAAACATTGAGAGGAACGAATCTATACCCTCTGGGAGATCATTTACATATACCAGAAACAGTATAGGATCCAAGGACTGACCCCTGCGGGACTCCACTTGTGACGTCTCGCCAATCTGAGACCTCACCCCTCACACAGACTCGTTGTCTCCTGTTGCTTAGGTATTCCTCTATCCACCGGAGTACCTTCCCTCTCACTCCAGCCTGCATCTCCAACTTTCGCACTAGCCTCTTGTGTGGCACTGTATCAAAGGCTTTCTGACAATCCAAAAATATGCAGTCTGCCCACCCTTCTCTTTCTTGCCTTATTTTTGTTGCCTGGTCGTAGAATTCAAGTAACCCTGTGAGGCAGGACCTGCCATCCCTGAACCCATGTTGATGCTGTGTTACAAAGTTCCTTCGCTCCAGATGCTCCACTAGTTTTTTTCGCACAATCTTCTCCATCAGCTTGCATGGTATGCAGGTTAGGGACACTGGCCTGTAGTTCAGTGCCTCCTGTCTATCCCCTTTCTTGTATATCGGGACTACGTTAGCTGCTTTCCAAGTATCTGGCAGTTCCCCTGTTGCCAGTGATTTGTTATACACTATGGAGAGTGGTAGGCTCAGTTCTCTTGCTCCTTCCTTTAGAACCCAAGGGGAGATTCCAGATTGTGTGTGTGTGTGTGTGTGTGTGTGTGTGTGTGTGTGTGTGTGTGTGTGTGTGTGTGTGTGTGTGTGTGTGTGTGTGTGTGTGTGTGTGTGTGTGTGTGTGTGTACTTATCTAGTTGTACTTACTCGTTTTAACTTATGTATATTTAAAACTGCGTTGCATTGTCTTCGACAACTTCCTCATATAGTCCCATTTCTCTTATTAACAACTCAGACTGAAACAGTTATTTTTAATCTATCTGTGACTCGTCTGTATTTCCAGTTTCCAACTATGTTCTTCTGTTCTACTGTTCTTAAATTTGAACATCGTTTTATATCTACTTTGTCAATCAATTTTTCCCATTATGGCTAAAGTATAATAGGTAGAATTATTTTGGCGTGATCAGTGCCAAAAAATGTTTTACGATATGGCAAATTAAATAATAATTCAGAGGCGAGTCATAATGGTACCACGAGATATATCGTGGAAGGTGAGTTTAGTCCTCTATCATGCCACACTCTTTTCTCTAATGTCAATCGCGACCCAAACATGCTGGGCACGTACCCAACAGCAGTTACTGAGAAAAACGCAGCGTGTTATAGATGATGACATCAAGTGTCTTTGAGACCCGGAGTCGAGCTATACAAGAGGTTCCAGTTGTCACAGGTCACACACACACACCGCCTCCTTAGGCACTTACCGGGGGTGAGGGGCAGTACCAGAGTGGCACAGTGCCACTGACGCCTCCAGGAGATTGGCCCTTAGTGTGCCATTCATGAGCCGGACAGTCGACCTTCTCTACACGGTGAATTGGCGCCAAATGAAGTCGTTGTCACGGTTTGTCAAAACTTTATTTTTTACAGTTTTATCCTCCTGTGGAAGAGGATAAGGAAGGATAGGATAGGGGATAAGGATTGAGGAAGAGGATTTACCCTTATCCTCCCATAGCCCGTGCTACATGGACACTTCGTTCTGAGTAGATAAATCTAAAACAACAACGTTTCGATCTTGAGTTGGGGTGTGGTGGGGGGGGGGGGTGAGGAGACTCTTGGAGAGGAAGAGTACCTTATCTTGAGATGGTTATCTTGAGATGATTTCGGGGCTTTTAGTGTCCCCGCGGCCCGGTCCTCGACCAGGCCTCCACCCCCAGGAAGCAGCCCGTGACAGCTGACTAACACCCAGGTACCTATTTTACTGCTAGGTAACAGGGGCATAGGGTGAAAGAAACTCTGCCCATTGTTTCTCGCCGGCGCCCGGGATCGAAGCCGGGACCACAGGATCACAAGTCCAGTGTGCTGTCCGCTCGGCCGACCGGCTTCCAAATACCTTTAGAAGAGTATTGGTATCTTTCCACCAAATAGTTACTGTAAGTAATTTCATTTAACTATATACAACCATTAATGAATAGTTATTCACTTGCACAAAAAATAAGGTTGTTAATGGACTATCATTGAAATTTGAGATTTTTTTTGAGATCTTAACATGTTCACGTAAGGTATAAAATAAGTTTTATATAAAATAAGATGTATAAATATAATATATAATATATATTTATATAAATATAAAATAAGAGGTATAAATATAATATATATTTATATTATAAAATATAATATAATTATAATATATATTTATATAAATATAAATATATAATAAGAGGTATAAAATATTTAAGTTTGCCCTGAACATCAAAGTCCTCTTAACTAATTCCAAAGTTCTATACAAATTTTGCCCATGGAAATATAAACTAATATTGTGTGAACTTTTTAACAGTTGAGAATACACTTGACGGGTTAAGTTATATGGTAAAGGGCCCACCTGGAGGCTTTTTTAATTAGCCTGGCGTCTTGTAAATCAGTTTGGGCAGGTGGGAGGAGTAGGGGGGGGGGGGAGAGCTTGGAAGAAAGGTGTGGTGTGTGGTGAAAGTGTAGTGTGGTGTATGGTGTATGATGGTGTTCGATTCCCGATGGTTCAAGTGGTTCGGTACCAACATATCTCAGTATTAAGTCTGTCCTCGTATCCCAGCTCTTATAGTCTCTCTCATATCCCTAAATGTTCAATAAAGTAACCCATTATACTTGTAAACAGATAAATAAAAGTCCAACACAGGGGTCACAAATACAGGTAAATAAAAGTCCAACACAGGGGTCACAAATACAGGTAAATAAAAGTCCAACACAGGGGTCACAAATACAGGTAAATAAAAGTCCAACACAGGGGTCACAAATACAGGGATCTGACGTAACAAAAACAAGTGATAAAGCAAGCAAACAAAAGCAATAATCAACAAGAATAGGAGTGGAGGATAACCAGTAAGAATAGGGACGATAAGACTAGCGGAGACAGGAAGGTGAAAACTCCATTCTTCAAATCACAACTAAGAACATCCACTTCATCCCCCGCCACCACAACCAATCTCCCCCAACACCCCCCAATCTCCCCCAACACCCCCAATCTCCCCCCCCCCCCATTCACCTATTCATTATTTCCCCGCCAATCCTCTCACTCCATCCTTTTCCCCCGCCATCCCAGCATGGACAAATCCACTGGCGGAATAACCGAATCAAGGTGAGTAGAGGAATTGATTGGCAATATCAGGAGTAAGATTGGTTTAATCAAGACGGGTGTTTTCAGGTGAGGAATATTCCCATTTCTTCCCTGCCAGCGCCCTTGACCGTCTATGTCAACCTTATGCTGTAACTATGTTCAGAGAGGCGAGGAGGGGCTAAGATACAGCAATGGAGCCTAACTGTACCGGGGTTACAGATAGGATTCAAGCATTAGAACAGAAGGAATGCGAAAGGATGAGGAGGAGGCTATGCAAATTTAGGGTTACAGAATCAGGTGCTGTTTCATATTTAGGTAGACGAGGAGTCACAATAACGTGGCTGAAATATGTTGACCAGACCACATACTAGAAAGTGAAAGGACGACGACGTTTCGGTCCGTCCTGGACCATTCTCAAGTCGGAAGTGAAGGGACGACGAAATGTCGTCGTCCCTTCACTTTCTAGTGTATGGTTTGGTCAACTTATTTAGGGTTTTGTGATATTGTAACCGTCGAAAATTTTGGATTAGAGAAAGAGAAGTTTTTAAAATTTTCGGTTTTAGGAAAAGTCAGTTTGCGGTTTAAGAAAGACGTCCCCTCCCTATAGTGTTAAATTTTGTTCTCTACCGTCAAGCCTCTCTCTCTATCCTTCCATTTCCAAAAAAAAAACCTTTCTCATTCGCCCTCCCGCCCCTACTACCTCTATCCCACCACCACCACCCTCCCCCCCACCACCACTACCACAGTCCCCACCACCACCACCTTCCCCACTACCACAGTCCCCACCACCACCTCCACCACCACCACCCCCACCACCACCCCTACCACCCCCACCCCCACCACCCCCACCACCCCCACCACCCACACCACCCACACCACCCCCACCCCCACCACCACCACCACCACCACCCCCACCACCACCACCACCACCACCCCCACCACCACCACCACCACCACCCCCACCACCACCACCCCCACCACCACCACCCCCACCACCACCACCACCACCACCACCACCACCACCCCCACCACCACCACCCCCACCACCACCACCACCCCCACCACCACCACCCCCACCACCACCACCACCCCCACCACCACCACCCCCACCACCCCCACCACCACCACCCCCACCACCACCACCCCCACCACCACCACCACCACCACCACCCCCACCACCACCACCACCACCACCACCTTGCATCACCCCAGCACGTGTTCCCGCGCCATCACATACCAGCGCCTCAAAGCACCACTTATCAGGATTACCATATACGGCTCGTCTAACCCCACACTCCCCCCTCCTCCTTCCCCCCCTTCTACCATCTATACAGCCTCCTCCACTACCACCTCCTTGGCTGTAGTGGTGGTGGTGGTGGTGGTAGTACTAATAGCGGTGATATTAGTAGTGGTACCCCTAGTGACACTGGTGGTGATTGTGGTTGTGACAATAGTGGTGGCCTTATTATATGTTATATACTTATTATGCCCAGACCTACTGAACTTTGTAAATAATTTATTTATGTATTGCATAATTTTTTAAGCGACGTAAATACACAATCCTCTTCGTATAAGCACAGAATTCATCGTGACCTCCTCCGGGTTCGATCCCCGGCGGAGGCGGAAACATATGGGGCATAGTTTCTTTCGCCCTGATCCCCCTGTTCACCTAGCAGTAAATAGGTACCTGGGAGTTAAACAGCTGCTACGGGCTGCAGCTTCCTGGGGGTGTGTAAAAAAAAAAAGAGACCTGGTCGAGGACCGGGCCGCGGGGACGCTAAGCCTCGAAATCATCTCAAGATAACCTACAACTCTCCCCCCCCCCCTCCTCACGTCAAGAACAGCCTCCCCCCCCCCCCTCCTCCTCACCCTTCACGAGATAGCCAAAGAATCCTCTGCGTAGGCTGGACAAAAAAAGATATTTTTTTCTGGGAAAGCACACAGCCGGTGTGACTATCCAGGGCTTAGAAGAGTGCGAAAAGTATCTCTTGTCTTAAGATAACGTCTTTCACTGCTCTGGTAAATCTCTCATCTTGATATCGTAAATGCACCTTGATATCTTGCCCCTTTGTTGATATCTGTGTCACAGATGTCGCTATATTACAATAATAATAATTTGTATTTGAATACATTTATACATTGGATATATGATACAGTGTATTTACCTAGTTGTATTCACTTAGTTGTGCTTGCGGGGGCTGAGCTCTGGCTCTTTCGGCCCGCCTCTCAACTGTCAATCAACTTGTTTTTCACACACACACACACACACACACACACACACACACACACACACACACACACACACACACACACACACACACACACACAGGAAGCAGCCCGTAGCAGCTGTCTGACTCCCAGGTACCTATTTATTGCTAGGTAACAAATAGGTCCATAACAACTAACTAGGTGCATCAGGGTGAAAGAAACTCTGCCCATTTGTTTCCGCCATCGCCGAGATCGATCCCCGGGCCATAGGACTACGAATCCAGAGCGCTGACTACTCAGCCGCCGGCCTCGTGTATATATTATATCAAAGCAACAGCTGGCCTGTATAATGTACAATGCTGGCTAGCTAGCAAGCATTGTACATCATATATAACGAGAGATTTCTCCGAGGGGCCAATCACTTGGGCTGGACGGTAGAGCGACGGTCTCGCTTCATGCAGGTCGGCGTTCAATCCCCCAACCGTCCTCAAAGTGGTTGGGGGGCACCATTCCTTTCCTCTCGTCCCATCCCAAATCCTTATCCTGATGTTGTTGTTGTTATAGATTCAGCTGCTGGGAACAAAAAGTTCCAAGTAGCACGGGCTATGGTGATCCCGTGAGCCCTTTACAAGTTACCCGTCTTGGCGGTGTGGTTCCTTGAGTGGCTGTTCAACTATTTGCCAAGCTCCAGGGGCCAGATTCACGAAAGCACTTACGCAAGCACTTACGAACGTGTACATCTTTCCTCAATCTTTGACGGCTTTGGTTACATTTATTAAACAGTTTACAAACATGAAAACTTGCCAATCAACTGTTGTTATTGTTACAAACAGCCTCCTGGTGCTTCGGAGCTCATTAACTGTTTAATAATTGTAAACAAAGCCGCCAAAGATTGAGAAAAGATGTACAGGTTCGTAAGTGCTTGCGTAACTGCTTCGTGAATCTGGCCCCAGGTTCGTAAGTGCTTTCGTGAATCTGGCTCCTGGTTTAAATCAATCCAGTAGTATCTGATTCGTAATTATGTTCAGCAACATTCATGGATATCTTTGTTTCTCAATGATAAATCAAGATTATTCTTTAGTTATAATTGATATCTTAGTCTACAATATTTAATATTTGTTTACACTGTGTGTGTGTGTGTGTGTGTGTGTGTGTGTGTGTCTGTCTGTCTGTCTGTCTGTCTGTCTGTCTGTCTGTCTGTCTGTCTGTCTGTCTGTCTGTCTGTCTGTCTGTCTGTCTGTCTGTCTCTCCATTCCTCAGATACAAGATCCTGGAAGTGGCTTTGTTGGGTCGACATTACCCCTGACACCCGATGCTGTGTGTGTGTGTGTGTGTGTGTGTGTGTGTGTGTGTGTGTGTGTGTGTGTGTGTGTGTGTGTGTGTGTGTGTGTGTGTGTGTGTGTGTGTGTGTGTGTGTGTGTGTGTGTGTGTGTGTGTGTGTGTGTGTGTGTGTGTGTGTGTGAAAACATGCACACCCATCAGCCATTTGTCTGTATCCCCCCATTTCATTCTCAGCCCATTCCACTTGTTACCAGCCCCACCCATTAAGCATGTATAGGCCCTTAGGTCATTTGACTTCCTAATTTCTAATTACCTTTCCACTTGGTTAAAAGAAAACATTCTGTGCCTCGAACGAGCATTATGACAGTCCATTGTGTACTGTATGTGGTAGGGAGGGGTGAGGGTGGCGGTACCAGTATAGTGACCATGACTATAATGATTATATAAGAGTTGACATTATATAATCAAATATATGAACGTATATAGACAACCGGGGGAGTGTGGCCATCAGTCTAACTTAACCAAGGAAGAGCAGAGTGGTATATGATATATATTATATAGGTTCTAAATTCCATATGTGACCAGTTTAATGTTACGTCTATCTCAGTGTCTGTCTCTCTGTCTCTGTCTCTGTCTCTCTCTCTCTCTCTCTCTGTCTGTCTCTCTCTCTCTCTTTGTCTCTGTCTCTCTGTCCCTGTCTCTCTCTCTCTGTCTTTCTCTGTCTCTGTCTCTGTCTCTCTCTCTCTCTCTCTCTCTCTCTCTCTCTCTCTCTCTCTCTCTCTCTCTCTCTCTCTCTCTCTCTCTCTCTCTCTCTCTCTCTCTCTCTCTCTCTCTCTCTCTCTCTCACCTCACCTCAGGTCCTCACTCCCCGTATCTCCAACATACAGCCCACAGGGACCTGACCAAAGCTCTGGAGGAGAACACCATGAATGGTTAAGCAGCAGCAGCAGGGAGGAGGAGGAGGTAGCGAGCCAGCCCGTCAATGAGACTGGGAAGGTGAGAGAGAAAAAAATTATACGAATTTTGGAAACTGTAGAAAGTCCCTTACCCCCACACGAGACAGCTCCTATACCTATAGCTACCTCAAACTCACACACACACACACACACACACACAGTATAGCCCACGCTTGAGAGGCGGGACCAAAGAGCCAGAGTTCAACCCCCTCAAACACAACTAGGTGAGTACACACACACCCGCCTCTCAACTGATTAACAGTTGAGAGGCGGGACCAAAGAGCCAGAGTTCAACCCCCTCAAACACAACTAGGTTAGTACACACACACCCGCCTCTCAACTGATTAACAGTTGAGAGGCGGGACCAAAGAGCCAGAGCTCAACCCCCGCAAGCACAACTAGATAATTACACACACACACACACACACACACACATAAGATGGAGCCGAAAATTAAAAAAAAATAATGATCACTGGGGATACCAGCAATTTGCTCGCTTTCCTTTGAATATATATTTTTATGAGGCGACCCAAAGCCTCATAAAGAGTCTTCGTGGTGTAAGTTGTGGAGTGACGATGAGTCTCTGGCTTGGTGACGAGGCTGCTGGTGGTCTGGCTTGGGGACGAGGCTGCTGGTGGTCTGGCTTGGTGACGAGGCTGCTGGTGGTCTGGCTTGGGGACGAGGCTGCTGGTGGTCTGGCTTGGGGACGAGGCTGCTGGTGGTCTGGCTTGGTGACGAGGCTGCTGGTGGTCTGGCTTGGGGACGAGGCTCGGCGATTTAGTTAGCAACTAGGCTAGAATTTGAGTCAAGTTTCAGCAAGTATTTGCCTGAATTTATCTAAGGGGCCGCCATCTCTTTAGTCGCCTTGACGGAGTGGACAGGAAGCCAGCGGTTTGTGGCTTGTCAAAAGTCCCCCTCATTTTTCCTGATGTTCTTTTTTCCAACTATATTTTTTTTTCAACTGTAGCAAATGTCTTGGCATTTACGGCTTCGGCGGGTAGGCAGTTCCATAAATTTATAGCCCTGTGGGTGAAACAGCATTTCCTATTTTCTGTCCTACATTGAGGAGACCGTAGTGGACTTAATGAGGATGGTGTAGGCACCGCCCAAGGTAACGATGGCGGTATTAACCCCTCATAATATTCCTGTAGACTGCATTTTCTCCCTCAACCCCATCCCAAAATCCTTATCCTCGTTCTGTCCAAGTGTTACAAAGTCTTGTAATGGCTTAGCGCGTTCTCCTAATTTCTCCCAAGGATTCTCCTGAAACCCTTACACACCCAAACCCTTAGTGAGCCGCTCGGCCGAGCGGACAGCACACTGGACTTGTGATCCTGTGGTCCTGGGTTCGATCCCAGGCAACGGCAAGAAACAATGGGCAGAGTTTCTTTCACCCTATGCCCCTGTTACCTAGCAGTAAAATAGGTACCTGGGTGTTAGTCACGGGCTGCTTCCTGGGGGTAGAGACCGCGGAGACACTAAAAAAGCCCCGAAATCATCTCAAGATAACCTCAAGATAACCCAGGACTTTTCTCCCCCCTCCTCGTTCTCTCAGTATATCTCTCGCTCCTTCTCTACTTCCCTCACAAACTCCCAAACCTCCTGACCATCAATATCAGGAACCATTAACATTCCTGGGAGTGCCTTTTCGCGCGCCTCTCCTGGGAATCCGAGGCTGGCACTGATCTCAGGTCTAAAAACATGATCTGAAATTGACTACGTGTGACGCCATAACTTCAGATAAACAGAGTTGTCATGTGTATTTCTATTGCATCTTTCCTGTGAGAGAAAACAACCATTTTGATTTAATAGTTGAGTTTAAATATATTTAAACATCATAGCCTCATTCAACATGGGGCCTCGACTAGCTGTAACTATTTCTGTCTAGCCCGGGAATCGAACACGGGAGCTCTTATTGTGAGTCGAGAATAGAGCCAATTGTTCTTATATGAACTAGGAAAACACTTCGACGAAAGGAATTTTCAGTGTCATCATAGAAAACGTCCTCAAGATATCTACATTAATAAAAAGCTGAGGAGTCGGATAGAAGAAGCCTAGCGAATGAGGCTACAGCGATAGTGACAATTTTGGATAAAGCTGGGAGAATAAAAATTAGGACAAAATTAGGAAAAAAACAATAGAAATTAATAGGCCTCAGGGAAACTTAGTGCCTGTGGTGAACGCCAGTGGACCATAGTGCTGAAGAAGATAAAGCTTCCCAGTTATCAGTTCTATTGTGGCATCACAATCAACAACAAGATAAATTGATATCATTTTTTAATTAGATGTTGGAAGCTTTATATGTGATGGCGTAGCTGTTACTGTTTTTATGTTTGATATGTGCATTTTGAGGAAGGTCTAGTTCATGATGGAGATTGAGGTAGGTCTATAGCTCATGGTGCAGGTTGAGGTAGGCCTATAGTTCATGGTGGAATTCCATGTATTATAGAAATCCTAAAGTAAAATTCCCTAGAAGGCGTACGGCGTAGGATGACAAAGTTAATCCCGCAAATTAGAAACCTGTCATATGAAGAGAGAGATTAACATAGCTTAATGAACTGGTATGGTTTATGGCACGAATGAACCGCATTAACTAAAATATCCCGCCATTAAATTGTGTTGCATTTGCATCCATGACTTCAGCATGTGCGTGTCAAGGTCGCCATGCAGATACATTTACCTAACTGTTGCGGCAACAGGCGCATTAACCACGCGGTTGCTTTACCGTCTATCTCTTTATTACACAAAACTGAGGTATTTCATTATTGACATGAGGATTGGATTACACGTGTGATAATATTAAGTGAATCATGACAGGCTAATAATGCAGCTGCATTGCCCAGTTATGATTGGTGGATGCCGCCCTCCACTGACCAATCACTGACTCTTCATGTGACGTTGAGGAAGCCTCACTGCATTTCAATATGTTGATTAATTGCACGTAATTTCTAATCAAAATTATTGTCGTAGTAATATATTGCATAATACGCATTACCCGACGGTAATAGTTAGTGATCATTTAATTCTATTGTATTAGAATTCATAGCAGATACAGTGCTGGCATCGACCCATGAACAGAGAAGCTAGGCCGAAGCCGCAGCCACTTGGTTCTTTCGAAGGCGGGAACATATGATTCAGGCCTGCCAGTAAACAAAGTCGGGCGTGAGAGAGACTGCGACTTCTCTACTTCGCCTTACTTTACATTTCTCGGATCGGATACTTGCATTAATCAACGGCATTGCAGGTAATTCCTCGGCCCGTTGCCTTGGGAGGTGTCTCATGCTCTTGTAGCCCTGAGGAAATGTAAATAAGTTTGTTCCTTCAAGCATGACAAGCAAGGATTTTGATATGCTTGCGTTCCTCCATATTTACTTAGGCATTCTAATTCTTTCCCCCCTCATTATAATTCGGTTGTTAAAGGTCTGAGGGTCATATGTGCAAATTTAGCTTCTAATGGTAATGTTAATATCCCCAATGTGGAAGTGAGATGCTGAAATGAAAGTTAACTTATAAAAACATTATGACCAAGGTCTAATGTTTTCAGAGGATACAAGTAGTCGCCCAATCTCTGGCACCTGACCAACCCCCCAAACCAATTTGGCCTAAACTATCATAATATGGACTATACCTTTTAATAAATTTGGAAATGAACTGTGAGTGAAGGTCATGTGTATTTTGACCAGACCACACACTAGAAGGTGAAGGGACGATGACGTTTCGGTCCGTCCTGGACCACAATCTATTTGAGAATGGTCCAGGACGGACCGAAACGTCGTCGTCCCTTCACCTTCTAGTGTGTGGTCTGGTCAACATACTTTAGCCACGTTATTGTGACTCTTCGCCTGCATAAGGTCATGTGTGCAATTGGGAGGTTCTTGCCTCTGTAACCCTTTCCACTACTGCCCACAGATTAGGTATGGAATTGAAATTGAAATAAGTTTATTGAGGTAAAATACACACAAAGGGATGAGGTAACTCAAGCTATTTTCACCCCTTTCAGTACATCGTGTTAATACATACATAGACACACACACATCACAAGCAATAAACATATTACCGAACATTCTGAGAGATAAACATACATTTCCTCCTTTACACAAGATATTAAGTATGGGGTGCACAATCAACGAACTAAACTAAATTATCTTATTTTTAGCATAAATGTTATTGTAGGGTTCTGTATATTTTTAAATAAAAATTATGACAGTGTTATCAGATGCTGCACTATGGTAGTATTGCCAAATCTCAATGCAAAATACAGTAACATGTCATAATATATAATAGATAACAAAATCATTGTATAAATGTTTAAAATAAGGCAAATAGCATGCTGGGATTTGTAACAAGAAGTGTTAGGAATAAGTAATTATCAAAGATACTGTTAATTCTAAGAGGCTTTATAGCAATGTCTGTCATAAAATATTAAGAAGTTTCTACACTGCATTCAGGATGCTAATACAAGAGCAGAAAGACATGAGATGAAGGTTAAATAAATCTGGTTTCACCAAAGATTTTATCAGGGGGTCATGTGACTCAAAAAAGTGGTGGGAAAGCATAATTTCCAATCATGAAAATCAAGATTTGTTATTAATGTCAAATTGGGTCCCGATAGTACAGATGAACACGTTCTCGACTCGCAAATGGGAATTCCGGGTAGGACAGAAATGATTGGGCGCTTTTCCTATCACCTAATGCAGCTGTTCACCTAGCAATAAATAGGCACCCAGGGGTCAGCTTATTGTGCGTCAGTAGTTCGACCTGGGAGGAACCTTAATATAAGCCAAACATGTATACTCTATATACATTGGCTGTATTTCCTGACACAAAGAATTTTTTTTTGTCTCCACTAATTTTTGCACCCACTCTCCACATTTATTTTATATATGAATGACTTTGGGTGGGTATAAATAGGATTAGCCTCATATAGGCCAATAGACCCTCTGCAGCTTCCTTTATTATTATGCTCTTCGTGATGTTATCTGATAATTTGTAAAACTTAAATCCTTATGTATTCCAGAAATGCCTCTTCTGTATGGTGTGATTGCCAGGGGCACAACGGTCCTTGCACGATATGCAACGTGTGCCGGAAATTTTGCAGAGGTAACAGAGCAGATTTTGGCAAAGATCACTCCAGGAGAATCTGGACGCCTTACATATTCTCACGGGTCATATCTGTTCCACTATGTTGCTGAGGATGGCGTGGTGTTTTTGTGCATCACTGATGACGTAAGTTGGTGTTGTGGAGTAATTTTACTTGCATATCACGGATGATGTTATTCAGTATTGTGGAGTAATTTTGCTTGCATATCATGGATGATGTTATTCAGTATTGTGGAGTAGTTTTTAGTGTATTGGAGTATTTTTTAGTGTAGTGTACATTAGTGTACACTACACTACCTCTTTATCACAGATTGGGTTGTGTTAGTTGGTGTCAAGGTGCAAAAGAGGATGTAGTGTATCTGTGTATCACAAGTGGCGGGTGTAATTACCTAAGTGTAATTACCTAAGTGTAGTTACAGGATGAGAGCTACGCTCGTGGTGTCCCGTCTTCCCAGCACTCTTTGTCATATAACGCTTTGAAACTACTGACGGTCTTGGCCTCCACCACCTTCTCACTTAACTTGTTCCAACCGTCTACCACTCTATTTGCGAAGGTGAATTTTCTTATATTTCTTCGGCATCTGTGTTTAGCTAGTTTAAATCTATGACCTCTTGTTCTTGAAATTCCAGGTCTCAGGAAGTCTTCCCTGTCGATTTTATCAATTCCTGTAACTATTTTGTATGTAGTGATCATATCACCTCTTTTTCTTCTGTCTTCTAGTTTTGGCATATTTAATGCTTCTAACCTCTCCTCGTAGCTCTTGCCCTTCAGTTCTGGGAGCCACTTAGTAGCATGTCTTTGCACCTTTTCCAGTTTGTTGATGTGCTTCTTAAGATATGGGCACCACACAACAGCTGCATATTCTAGCTTTGGCCTAACAAAAGTCATGAACAATTTCTTTAGTATATCGCCATCCATGTATTTAAATGCAATTCTGAAGTTAGAAAGCATAGCATAGGCTCCTTGCACAATATTCTTTATGTGGTCCTCAGGTGATAGTTTTCTATCTAGAACCACTCCTAGATCTCTTTCTTTATCAGAATTCTTTAAAGATTTCTCACATAATATATAGGTTGTGTGGGGTCTATGTTCTCCTATTCCACATTCCATAACATGACATTTATTAACATTAAATTCCATTTGCCAAGTGGTGCTCCATATACATGTGTTGAGGTGGTGTAGTGTGTGTGGGCATCACATATAACAAAGGTGCATACAGCAGCTATATTTACATTGTACTGTAGTACAAAAATTCCCATAAGCCTTAACAAAAATGTATACATTATAAGCCTACACTGGGCGTGGGTGTTCATATGTCCACATAAGTCCAGGAACAGAGCATACAGAGTTTAAAAATTAAATTCTGTGCGTGTACAGTGTCTTTCTTGTATCCAAATAGTATCAATAATTTCTTTTCAACAGGAGTTTGAGAGGCAAAGGGCGTTTTTGTTCCTGGAAGATGTGAAGCAGAGGTTCCAGGTCACATATGGAGCTCGTATCCACAATGCACTACCGTATGCTATGAACAGCGAGTTTGCTCAGGTAACTAAAAGAACCTAATTAGTGATGCTGATTTATGTTGGTGGTAAACTCGATTATTTTACTCATTATTTGATTGCCAGTGCTTTCTTACGGTGCTCAGTTAGGCCTACCCATTGCATTCACCTGCCCTTTGTTTATCCATCTCTCAGCCCTCGTTCACCTGTGTCTTTCAGGTTCTTGCAAGTCAGATGAAACACTACACTGAGTCACGAGACATTGACAAGATCTCTCGTCTACAAGGTGAAGTGAGTGACGTGAAGGACATCCTTGTTAAGAACATTGGTAAGACCTGTTCTGGGTTGAATTTTGGATACCGTGACAGTTGGAAACCTTAAATTGCATTTAAGTGTGATGAAATTAAAATTATTCAATAAAATTCACCTTCAGTTGGTGGCTTTAGACTCATCCTTGTTGTATGGGAATCCTGGAAGATGATGTTGGCATGAGTCTTGGTGGTTTATAAAGGCTTTAGCTATAACATCCACAGAGCCATATCTCAAAAACAAAATAATGACTTGTATAACAAATAATTCTCAACTAGATTCTCAACCTGTCTCTTGAATAATACAGTACATCATATATTGACGTAAAAATCCCCAACTTCAAAATATTGATGTACAGTACTTTAAATCATAAAGCTCACAAAATTGATGAGTTATCCCATTTTCTACAAGTGGGTCCTTTGTTAGGTTAGGTCCAGGCAATTTAGTACATCATTTTTTTATGATGTGACGGATCGAGAGCACAAGCTGCACTTGTTTCCATAGCAATGAATATTATCATAATTGCTGAGAAATTAACCATGGATAATGAATTTATAGTATTTTTAAGTAGAAAGATACAAGCAAAAATTCATTACTACTGTATGTTATTTCTGCAACAATGTATACCATCTTCTTGAGGTTATCTTGAGATGATTTCGGGGCTTTAGTGTCCCCGCGGCCCGGTCCTCGACCAGGCCTCCACCCCCAGGAAGCAGCCCGTGACAGCTGACTAACTCCCAGGTACCTATTTACTGCTAGGTAACAGGGGCATTCAGGGTGAAAGAAACTTTGCCCATTTGTTTCTGCCTCGTGCGGGAATCAAACCCGCGCCACAGAATCACGAGTCCTGCGCGCTATCCACCAGGCTACGAGGCCCCCCTCCTCGTAGTTTCAACTTTTATGGTTTACCATAAACAAATGTACAGTGGAACCTTGATTCAACGAACTTCAATTTGGCAAATCTCCAGTTGGAACACACACGCTTTCCATGCCAGATTTACTACTGTAACCCAATTTGACGAACAAGAGTTCACTGAAGCAGGGCATGTGTGGATTTGCTTAGGATATTGGGACTGAGTTCATAGATGGAGGCAACATTTCCCCAAAAATTTAGGGGCCTTGGGAAAGCCACTGACCATCTTTAAAACCAAATTCTGTGGTTCTTTTATACTTCCAGTTGCAGAAGTTTTTGTTCAGTAAAATTTGTGCCCCTTTTTCCTTTCACAATGAGATTTCAAGGCTTTGTGGTGGGGGAAATATGCTTAATGCGGTTAAATCTCTGTACAGACAGGTGCTCTTTGTTGTTGCCCTTCATATGACTTTTGAAATTGAGTTTGCTCAGTGAAATAGCCCCTAAAGGATGGGAAATGCATCCTG
Source organism: Procambarus clarkii (assembly GCF_040958095.1). Lineage (NCBI taxonomy): Eukaryota > Metazoa > Arthropoda > Malacostraca > Decapoda > Cambaridae > Procambarus > Procambarus clarkii. The sequence continues at coordinate 21,334,364 of NC_091229.1, read as the reverse complement.
GAGGCCTCCCCACTTGCAACGAACTGAGGCTGGTCCCCATATTGTTCGTTGAATCGAGGTTACTGAATGGGCAATACTTTAAACCTCCAAGAAATCTGTAATATGGTTTACATTTTAATAAAAACAAGAATCTACAGCAAGAGGAAGCATCTAATTAGAAGAATCAATAAATAAGCCTATTTATCAAGCATGTAAATTGATTCCAGTATTCTTGTTTAGAATAGATTTCCATGTTACGTTACTGCACTCGATACACCATTACCTACATAATATTCTTTAGATATTTTCTATATATACAGTACAGGGGTACTGTAAAGTAATTCTATCTGCATCTATTCTATCTAATTGTCTGCAGAATAAGAGTTGGTGTCATTACGAGAGGAATAGGGTTTTGAAGTGGTTGTTGCCAAATGGCAGCATGTACTAAATTGTTTATTTTTAATTTTCAATGTCCTGATATAATTGTTAAAGGTTCAGTACACTAAAAGGCATTAGCAAGTATTGTAGGGCAAAGCTGGCAAGTTGATTTTACATCTTTATAAATGCTAACATACACCATTGATATTTCAGAGAACCTAGCATGTAGAGGGGAAAGACTTGAACTCTTGATAAACAAGACGGAGAACCTGAACACCTCGGTAAGAGCATTCAAAGTATGGTACTGTATACAGAGAATAAGGTACAGTAATGAGGCTGAAGTATATAACCCAACCGACACACGTGAAGTGAAATAACACGTGATATATCAATCCATTTTGGACCCGTATCAATTGGTGATAACGAAGAGCAAGTTTACCTTGTCACGACTTGATAAGGGTCTAAGACGAAAACTTTGTCACTCATTTTATTTCATGTGTGGCAGTTTGAGTGATAGGAAAACAAACAATATTATGGGAAGAGAAGGATGACATAAGGGGTGTAGAAGAGGCTAAAGGATCATGCTAAGAGGGCCTGAAAGTTTGTTTGAGCCTCAGCCTTGGAGGTGGATTTCTAGGGTAACAAAGAGTCTAGTGAAGTGCTCTGAATCTATGTTGCCATTATATCTTAAGGTTATAATAGTCACACTGGTTCTGAATCGTTTTGTTAGCCATTTGGGAAAATGTGCATTTTCATTATTTTCAGGCTGTCACGTTCAAGACTACAAGCCGCACATTAGCCAGAAGCCTTTGGTGGAAGAATGTTCGCATCATCATAGTCATTGTCTTGGGAATTGGGGTAAGTGGCATTTAATTAAAGCAGTCTCCTGACCTTGGTATGAAAGACAAGTTTACCTCTAGAATGTTGACAACTTTATAAAAATTAAGTGCATTAGCTTATATATTGGTAAATGAAAATTAATGTAGTGATCTCCCTCATGGGAAAGTATTCCCTTTTCATAAGTTTTTTTCAAAGTTGTGAGTATTTAAATAAATTATTCTGTGAAATAAATTGGAATGGTGAAGTGCTAGAAGTGAAGAAGAAGCTAGAAGATTAGTTTCAAAACCTGTTATGTGTAATTGCTAAAATAAGAAGTTGTGCAAACAAATTTAATATGGCAAGTTAGGGAGGGAAAGTAGCTGGATTGAAAAATCAAGATAGGAAGAGATTTAGCCAGAGGGTTATATGAAGAGGTGCAGTACTAGTACGAGACGACAGTGCAGTATTAAGGTGCAAAAACCAAGTGCAGTACAGCAGCAAATATGAACAATCTAAGAAGCATGTTTGTTGTAAAAAGAGCAGTCAGGAATGAAAGTGTCATGGAGTGATGTTAAGTACAAAAACTGATAACTGCAAGATTGAGGAAAGAATACCAAGTTAGTTTGGGCATGTTGACTTACGACATGAAAAGAAGGTATTCAAATGAAGAGTAGAGGAAGGCTGGGAAGAAGATATAGAAACATGAGGATTGTGTGTGTTTACATGGGGGATTATGTGTATGAGGAAGTGGGGGATGGAGTTCAGACACAAGGGATATAGCCAAGGACATTCAACTTGTCACGTTGTGTGTTAGGGGCAGGGTAGCCTCATCCCTCGGATGATTACTGCCTCAGGTGATTACATGGGTACTGCCTCTGTATAAAGCCACATCCTGGGAGGATGCTTATAACACTGGCTCAAATGCAGAATTGTGTGCTTAGATTTTAGCAATGAAGGCTGCAGTTCTTGGTTGATGCAGGTTGATGAACACGAAGGGTGCTACGTGTAGTGTAGTGTGATGCAGGTTCTTTGCAGGTTTCCACGAGTGTTACAGTGCCAGAATCAGAAGGGTGCTACTTGTTCCCTTTTTTGTGCATTTTGGTTGCTCCCATTACAGCTGGGAGGCACCCTACTCATTAAACTCTTCATGTTTGGTTCATGTGCTTCCAAGCTGTTTAGCAGGCAATCCATTATTTTCTGTGGGTAAACAATAAATGTAATGTAGCTCACCGGTGTTCGACTGGAATGAGGGTTTGCCTATCTTTGATGTGATGTTGAAGATGGGAAAACTTATTTCCTCAATTGGATCCTCTGTATTTGTTATTTTTATCTTGGACCTGTCAGGAAATTCTTCACCATGTCCAGGGTACCTCTGTCGCTATACAGTAATCTGGTAACAATGTGGCAGCCTTCAAGACATAAACTACCTTAACCAAGTTGTGTGTGCTAGAAGAATACAACTACAGTGTGTCGACCAGATACAGTATATAGATTTCAACACAGTTTTGGTAAAAAAAAAAAAGAATTGGCAGTAATTCAACACTTACGAGACATGCATGATAAAGTTCCCAAATCATTTGTAATGGAAATTCTAATAAATATAGGAAACGGGTATTTTACTTACCATACCTTGTAGAAATGAGACGTTACCATGTCACCCTGGAATGACCAAAGGAGGTATTGTCAATGATTTTGTGTACATTACGTACAGACGTAGATAAATTAATCTTCGATAATTTTGTTCTTCTCTCAGGTGGTAAGTAAGTACACAGTTGTGCACTTACCGGTTTTACTAGAGATCTTTTTAGTACAAATGGTATATTTATTCTTAAAGTAATTCAGCCACAGTTACACTTAAATTCCCATGGAACCAGCAAGCAAAATCTAGTCCCTCTTCCAATTGCTACACTCACAAACATTGCAGAATTAACTACTTGAAAACTGCAGCATTCAGATCATTATAACCAGATACCATTATAGACATGGGACTGTTGGATTATTTCTAGCTTAGGTTAGACGTCTATATGAATGATGGTTGGATATAAATAAGAGCTGCCTCACGTGAGCCAATAGGAGCTGCCGTGTGTGGACCAATAGGCCTTTTGCAGTTTCTGTTATTCTCTAGGTTCTTATACATTGCCTCTCTAGTTTTTCTGTAAGAATTACAGTAGACCAAATGTCAAAAGACTTATCCAATTTTTAAAGAAAATAAGTTAATAAAAAATAAAGTACTGTATAAAATGCAATTCAATCAGCATTCCTGCATAGGCAGCCTAGTGCCTTGATACTGAAGAGGGATATACATTACAACAGAGCTGCATATTCAAGGACTAGTCTTACATCAGTAATGTACAGAGATTTAATTTTTTTTGTATACTAAATGTATATTAGAGTATTTGACCCACAATATTAAGATAAAATAAATGCTATACAGCTGGGATGATACTTTTAGCTATAAAACTAAATGTGGTAATGATAACACCCATTTAGTGCTCGCATGCCAGAATGATTAGCAAGGCTTTCCTATACACGATATTATGTATGTGCTCAGTGCACCAGCCTGTGCTAATTATGCCAGTACAGGGTACGCATTACACTCCTCGAACTCATTATATTTAGCACAACACCTCATAATCATTGAATGCAGCTGAAGCATTCTGGTTTCATATAACAATATCTTAAACTTGTAAATATGCTGTTCAGTACTGTACATAGTTTTTATACATGTGTTCATTTTAAACCATGCCCATTGTTATTAATGTGCTTTTCCCTAAATTATTATATTTAATATTTACTATGCACTGTACATCTTCATTAGTTTCTTCAAGATTTTCTGTTGTATCAATTATCTTTTAATGCCTAGTCCTCAATGGTGACCTTGTCTCTTGAGGGTGTGGCTTCATTTAGAATAATTCACACACACATATTGTCAGCTAATACTGTATAATTGTTTATTTTTCAGGCGAGCATTTATATAATAGGTGCGATGGTGTGTGGCCTTGCATGGCAGCAGTGTACGAAGTAGGAGTTGTGCCTTTGACAAGTGATCATACTGCAGACAGATGCTTATACACATTTTATGTTCATGTTAGAGAGTTGGATGTTGACTACGATCTTCACTCTTCATGTTGGCGTTGTGAGGAATTACTTTATATTGGGTGCATGCTGTCACGCAAAATCATGTCACTTGTAATCATTCGGTAAGTGTTTAATGATTGATTAAGATCTGGTTGTTGAATTGTCTGATAAAACTATCCCCATTTTCTGTATTTAAGTTGAATTGTTAATCATAGCAATTATTAATATTTTCTGCTTTTTGAATCATTGAGTTTTGTCTTTTAAGTTCAATATCTTGTACGACCAAGTTATATTTTTAATTAAGTGACAAATGTAAATCTCAAATGACATGTTTCATAAAATTATTGTTTTAATTGTTATTGTAACATAAAACCATATTTAATAACAAATGTTTAATACATTTGATAATATCTAGTTACTGAAAGTTAAAAAAAAATATTAATATGGAAATAATGACATTTATAAGGTTAATTTTGTGATGGATAAAACTTGGTGCATAAAGGTAAATGATTGTGTTTGTAGTTTCTATATATAATCTCGTATTGAGATGTACTTATTTTCATTATTATTGTGATTATATCAAAAGATTACCAAATGGATGTTGTTGTAGTTTTCTGAATCATAGCAAGTAAATCTCTTGCCTACTCATAATAGACTGGCCAGTTACATAGGATTACATAATAATGTGTCACTGTACAGTTCTTTGCTGTACTTGCCTAATAGCCCCTAGAGATTTATTGCATGCTTCCTCTGTATGGGGAGACCATCTTTTACATACATATATATTTATGACAGTATCAGACCACGGAGGAAGAATTGAAACAGGAATTTCCTTAAGTACTTTCGTATATTATCCTTCCTTCTGAAGATGTATTAATATATGAAAGTACTTAAGGAAATTCCTGTTTCAATTCTTCCTCCGTGGTCTGACACTGTCACATTTTTCATCACGTGTTAATTTTTGTGATTTACACACATATATATATTTATATATAAATATTGTACACACACTCAAAAGTGGTTCAGTTATGCGTAATAAACTATAATACACTCGCAACGAAAACCCAATTGCTTGCATTCATATATAAAAATATTGAACTGTTGTATTTAAGATTTTTGTAAATTGTGATTAATAAATATAATTCAATAATCTTAAAGCTTTTACAAGACATACACACACATGCTGTATTTTAATTTTAGCACATACTGTATTGTTTTTTGGGTTATAAAACTGGGCTGAATACTCAAAGGAAAATAAATGTTTTTAAAGTAATTATTAATAACATCTGGCATCACACTTACTGTGATGCCAGATAGTGTCATCAAAAATATCATACAAGTACAGTACAAGGCTTTACGGCTGACGATGCCTTATTCTGGATGAGCTCATCCCAAGGGAACTGCCTACAGTATACTCTTGTATACTGTGCCTACAGTATACTCTTGTATACTGTGTATACAGTATACTCTTGTATACTGTGTGGTGTTTATCTGTATGTCAGCAGCTCTTATGTCAGGTCTTGCAAAGATCAGTGCAGGCGGTCTCATTGTATTGTTGATTTGTACAGTATTGGAAGAAATCTTAGGATGGTTAAATTGATGATGGACCTGAGACCCTGTGGGTATGATGTTCAAGTGTGGTGTTGGTTCAACATAAATTCAACGTTGAATCTGTGTTGAATTGACATTGCTTTTGGATCTTGGGCTCACTGGGAAGCTGCGTGTGTGAAGGAATATCATTATGTATACTTACTAGTCGTTTTCTAATACCCACTTAGTTATTGGCTGTAAAAAAAATTATTTATTTTGGAGTCGCTGGTTTTTTATTTTTATTTTTGCTTTGGTTATATAGGGAAAAGATGTTTTTGAATTCTTATATACTATTATCATTACCTGTTAGCGAGATGAAGAGTCCAGTTCTGGTATGAGTTAATTACTGTACTGGAATGATTATAATGAGTCCTTGTACATAGCTGTATTAAAAAAATAAATTTTTAGTTAGAAGCGTTAGATATGGACATGACGAAATCAGGTGAATGGTTTTAAGTGGTAAATACCTAGTCGGCACCCTCGGTGGAATACAACCGACCTGACATAAACGGTGCATCAACTCGGTCGCTTTAAACGAGCAGTGACCACTGGGTAGGTTTGTATATAATATACTGTACTGTGATAGTACCCTTTATTTAGTTCACCATAAATCTCTGTGCTTAGTATAGACAAGATGGGAACTTGCTGAGGAAGAGTTTAGGACAGCTGTATCTGCAGAGTATTTTCTTCCTTAATGAGTTCTTCATTAATTAGACTAATCTTGAAAGAAATTATTCTTTTAGGATAATAAAGATGCAGTGATATAGTTTAGTTAATAGTCAATATGTAACTAGTGTGTCAGGTTTGTGGCAGTTTAAGATTTTTTATTGCATGTAATATTTGAAATCATGAGAGATACTTTGAATAAAGTTTCTGAAGCAAAATTGGATTTTAATTTTTTCCCCCAGTTAATGTTGTCAAGGCATAAAAATATCATCAGCCAGAAACCTGTTGGCCACACGATAAAAAAAAAGTTTGCTCTGAAATTTGTGTCTTACAGTATCTTTGGTAGTCTTATCTCGATCTGTTTAAAAGTTCTGGGGCAAAATTGGAATACTTGGCACTGCCCAATAAACTCGCCCTTCGGGGCAAAATTGCAAAAAATATATAGTGAACAAAGTGGATATTATTCATATTCCTGATTTTGTATTACACACTGATTAGTGACTATTGCATTGCATAGTTTTTTTGTTCAATAGTTGGCATGGAAAGCTAAGTACAGTACATAACAATTCTATTAAATATGATTTAAGTTTTATACTCTTGATACCCAAACCTAAAGGAGTTGTGATATTACCAATAAAGTGATGGATCATGTTTTTCATTCATTAGTCCATCCTCCTGAAATGACTACATTTTGTAATTATTGGGTCGAAATGAAGTACTGTACAGGAACTCCAGTAAACCTCTTTGTACTACAGGTATTATTTTTAGTCTGGAAAATAAAGCTAAAAAGCAAACTTAAATATTCCTAGGGCTCGTATACCCTGTAGCACATATGTACTCTTATGAGACATAAGATAGCATGTATTAGGCATAGGATTGCTAGGAGAGGTTAGGTCTTATTTACATTGGTAATAAAAAAAAATGGGTTTCTCCAAATTTAATACTTCAAAAGTTGACTTTTCTATCCGTCCATCATGACATATTGATAATTTCAACCACATAGTTGCTGTAAGTACTGTGTAGTAGTCTGCTGTACCTGGGTGTCTTTCCCCCCCTACCCCACCTCCTCCTCTCTCATCTCTTCCTGTATCCCCACTCCTCTCCCTTCTCCCCCCCATCCTTTCCTGTCCATCCTCTCTCCTCCCCCTCATCCCCTTCTCATTCTCTCAGAAAATGCATCACTACGAAAAACTGAAAAACTACAGAAAACATTTGTGATTTCAGACTTAAGGAAATTGCCAGGGAGGGGGGGTCATTATAGATGCCATCATTTCTTAAAGTATGGCACTGGGACCCACATTGACAGGCCTATGGCACAAAAATACCCCTTCCCCCCTCTGCCTGCTTTAGACACTCACATTCACCTTTAGACGAATATAGATACATAAAGCTGACATATTATGATTGAATTATACCATCTTTATTAGAACTGGAAAATGCAGTTTACTTTTTTATTTATTTCGAAGCTTAGCCAAAATGCTTTAGGCTACGCTTAAAACCTGTCTAAAAAGGCGTAACAAGAAAAATAAAAGCTTACATGGAATTAAATCTCTTCAGGAACACTTGGGTTTGGGAATGGCCTTTTGACAAGCTGCCGGCTTTCTGTACCCGACGAGGCCAATGGAGATGGTGGTCCTCGGGTCAATTCACCCCAGAATTAATAAGAAAGGTAAAGTAATTGAGAAAGTGCCGAGTCAATATGACTTTTGGAGCATTTGGAAGGGTTACGAGGCCAGGACAAGCTGGAATATGAGGACAGGACGGAACAGGAACTGGGATATGAGGACAGGACGGGACAGGAGCTGGGATATGAGGACAGGACGGGACAGGAGCTGGGATATGAGGACAGGACGGGACAGGAGCTGGGATATGAGGACAGGACGGGACAGGAGCTGGGATATGAGGACAGGACGGGACAGGAACTGGGATATGAGGACAGGACGGGACAGGAACTGGGATATGAGGACAGGACGGGACAGGAGCTGGGATATGAGGACAGGACGGGACAGGAGCTGGGATATGAGGACAGGACGGGACAGGAACTGGGATATGAGGACAGGACGGGACAGGAACTGGGATATGAGGACAGGACGGGACAGGAGCTGGAATATGAGGACAGGACGGAACAGGAGCTGGGATATGAGGACAGGACGGGACAGAAACTGGGATATGAGGACAGGACGGGACAGGAGCTGGGATATGAGGACAGGAAGGAACAGGAATATGAGGACAGGACGGGACAGGAACTGGGATATGAGGACAGGAGCTGGGATATGAGGACAGGACGGGACAGGAACTGGGATATGAGGACAGGACGGGACAGGAACTGGGATATGAGGACAGGACGGGACAGGAGCTGGGATATGAGCGTGTAACTTAACCCATCGGAACTTGAATAAGGTCAAGGACGGAGCCTCAAGCAACAACATCCTCCCTCGTCGCCGGCTGGGTCACTACTGACAGGAGTCTTAGACACGGTTGCCAGATCTAAATTGCTGAAAGTAGCGAACTGACGACCTAAAAGTAGCGAATTTGTAATAAGAGTAGCCCAATCTTTTTTAGTGAATGATATGGGTTTCAAAGTAATATATTTTGATATATAGAGTACACTACACGATGTTAATTGTTTTATTAATATTATTTCTCCGATACACACACATATTATATATATATATATATATATATATATATATATATATATATATATATATATATATATATATATATATATATATATATATATATATATATATATATATATATATATATATATATATATCGCACTTGTTCCCTTGTAACTTGTAACTCACTTGAAACACTTATATGCTGTGCTTCCTATTTTAACCCACTATGTTAAATGGGATTCTTGTATTGTGATTTGTGTATTTGTACTCACTGAATTTGTGCGCCCCTTGAGGGACTTGAAGTAGAGGGGGGGGGGGTAGAAATAGCCTAAGCTACTCTATCCCTTTGAGATGTATTTTTTTATTGTCTCAATAAACATACCTGTACTGTACTTGAACATGAAGTGGACGTTAATGTTTTTTTCGGCAGCTTTATTTCCTTAGTTTCCGAGCTATTTTCTTTACCTTGTATGTTGTAATAAACTATGCCTCTGTATGCCCGCTTAACCACTTGGGCTGGACGGTAGAGCGACGCTCTTGTTTCCTACAGGTCCGCGTTCAATCCCCGACCGCCGAAGAGGTTGAGCACCATTCCTGTGGAACACCATCCCCCGTTCCATCCCAAATCCATATCCTGATCCCTTCCGAGTGCTATATAATCGTAATGGCTTGGCGCTTTCACTTGATAGTTCCCCCATCCCCCTGAATAATATTACGAGAGCAGTATTTACGGGCTATTCATGCCCGTGCCACCTCTTGGGTTGCTTAATCTTCATCAATCGAGAGCAGTACGTCCTAACCAGACATTATATGATGATATCTTCAACAGTTAATAAATAAAAGTAATTGCGGAACTCCAGTTATCTAATACTTATCATAAATGGTATAAAACCTTATCATAAGCCAAGGGATTTGTAGATCTGTGTTTAATGGGAATTCGGAAGTAATAATGATACAGCTGATGCCATCTGTTGGCAGAAGAGAACACTATCAACTGGCTGGTTAATAGTGGCCATAAGATACAGCTTACGCCATCTGTTGACATCAAATTACACTTATAACAAATTACCCCACAAAATACAACTAGCGCCATCTCTTTTTTTTCCAACGCACTATAAATAGCCAAACAGCAACCCATAAGGCGGGTTGTTGTGCTCGGGTAGGAGGTTCCAAGCTCTGCCCACAGATGGTATGGGGTGCATAATAAATGGCATATCATTGGTAGAAACTCTTTGTTGACATTCACACAACAGTTAATCACAGGAAGGAATCAGCTATAGGTGCCATCCACTTAGTAAATCATCTTAGTTCAGCCCACCAGTCCTGCTTATGGAATTCTGCTTTAACTTTAATTTACCAAAAAAAAGGCGAAGTGTTAATTATTTAAAGTGTTAATAAAGTGATAATTAAATATTGCAGGATATAACAGATGTTATATAAAAATGGGCTGGCTACCTAACTTGTGACGTTATTATTGGGGGTTGCCTCACACAAATAATGATACGCTGCTCGGCCCTCTTATTCGAGTAAATTATTCAGTTAGATGGAGATTTCTGTCAAGTGCAAAACAGAAATTGTTGTTCTTTTTCACAACAACCTTGTTGTTGTGCACAAGGACCTATTTCTTAGTTAAAATTTTAATCATAAAAGAGTGTTGGTATTCCCCGCAACAGCCAATCACAGGAAGGTATTTCTGGAAGCTCGGCCTCCTTATTGACTCAGCACATCGCTCTAGCTCATGGCTCTCTGTTTCATCTCTTGTATATACAAACTATGACTTTTTTCGATTACTGTTATAATTAATAATATGAAATATAAAAGTTTTTACACAAAATCTCTAAATTCTGCCATTAAATGGACTTTGTCTGGTATACATACAAACATACACCAATTTATTACCATTCATCCATTATTAATTTAAAATGTAATGTATACTGTCTAGTTTTTTCCTCTCGCCATTACTTGGTGCAATATTTGAAAGTTGTCTATTTATTTATCGATCTATCTATTATCTTGTATTTATATTTACAAGTTTCTGTGCTTGGAAGAAAACTTTGCATTGAATTGAGACTAATTTATTAAATAATACAATTTAGTATTAATTAATATTTGCAATTATTATTAATTACAATTATTTATAGCTTAGTTACTTTCATATAACTCGCAATCGTACATTCTTAACATTAATAGCCCAAATTAGCACATCTTGCTTTTAAATTAGCCCAAAAAGTAGCAAGTAGCAAAATTAAAAATTTGGGAGTGCGGGGCTCTCAAAAGTAGCCCAATTCGCTATTTGTAGCCCAAGCTGGCAACACTGCTCAGACTCCAGCCTTAACATGCACTGATGCATCTGAATTATTTTCACTCATGCATCTGAATACTTCCTCTATTGCCATGTGTTTTGCGTCAATAGAAACAATATTTAAAACTTCCTTTTCTGCCCCGAAAATAGTTCTCATACATGCCTAAAGGGGAATTTCAAACTGCACAGTGTCGAGGGACCTCTTTGCATGGCGGAGGTATCGTTCCTGTATTGTAATACGCCACACTGGCGTAATAATAATAACATAATTTGTGTTATTTATTTATATATAGAAGAGTTTTTACACTTTTGTACAGCCACTATAGCACGCATAGCGTTTCGGGCAAGTCCTTAATCCTAATTTTCCTCCGGAATACGACATAAGAACAAAGGTAACTGCAGAAGGCCTATTGGCCCATACGAGGCAGCTCCTATCTATCTGAATTATTATAACGACCCGCCAAATCGTTTAACAACCAGGTACCTATTTTACTGTTGGGTAAACAGACGCATTAGGTGAAAACACACTTGGCCAGCTATTTGTCCCGCCCGGGAATGGAACCCGGGGCCCCTGACTGTGTGTCAAAAAGAAACCTAGGCTGCTACAAGACCTTGTAAGCGGAATGGGGGATGCGACTCATAATAGTCTTCATGGCAGGGTGGTAAAACACTCGCTCAGCTCTTCGCGAGCGCTTTGGCCTGGGTTCGTATCCGGGGAGGATTGACTGGGCGCCAATCCTTAACTGTAGCCTCTGTTCACCCAACAGTGAATGGGTACTTGGTTGTTAAACGATTTGGCGGGTCGTATTCCAGGGAACACAGGATTAAGGACCTGCCCGAAACGCAATGTGTGCTGGTGGCTATACAAGAGTGTAAGAACTCTTGTATACATTACTAAAAAAATAAGTTAATTAATCTATTTACTGCTATGTGTAAAGGGTGATGTCAGGAAATAGGTAATTTGCCCAAACGTCTCTGTCCTGTGAACATCTTCAACTGTCTGACCCCAGACATATAATATCTTCACATATATACATTATTATTATTAATTATGAATTACTATTATTAAATAATTATTATTAAATATTTGCGAGTGCATTGTATAAAATAATAGTTCACCCATTAAAATATTCCATTTTCTATCATTCACGTGGCAAAGAAATATTGCTGGTAAACTAATCAAAATCTTAAAAAAAATGAATTGGAATTACTTGAGTTTACCTTATAGACATTATATCTGTTGAGTTTAAGTTCAGGATCAATTATATTATACCTGTATGAAATTAAATATAAGTTCAACGAATTCGTTTTTACCTGCTTATTGGGGGGGAGGAGAGGGAGGAGGAATGAAGACAGTATTCTTACAAATTACTAAATATTTAGTATAAAAAATTTAAATCTAAAAAGTGAAGTATTTTATAAAAATTATTATTTTTTTTTAAAGTTCTATCAACATTAAATTAAAACTGTTTAAAGAATTTGAATATAATTTTAAAAGTTAACATAAAATCTTTATATCACGTAGAATTTTATGTTTTATTTTATAAAATCACTAAACACGAGGCGAACTTTGCTTTAAGTTTATGAAAAGTTCTTATATTTTTGTCGGATTATTATCCCTAATAATGTATATATATTCCATACGTTAGATATATATACATTAAGTTAGATATATATACACACACATACCAAAAGAATAGGGGTGATAGGAGAAGAAAATATCAAATTTTTCAATGAGAATCCACAAGGTCTTCTCTAAGTACTCTTTATTTTCTTCTCCGAGGCTATGGGTTAGGTTATCTTGAGATGATTTCGGGGCTTTAGTATCCCCGCGGCTCGGTCCTCGACCAGGCCTCCACCCCCAGGAAGCAGCCCGTGACAGCTGACTAACACCCAGGTACCTATTTTACTGCTAGGTAACAGGGACATAGGGTGAAAGAAACTTTGCCCATTGTTTCTCGCCGGCGCCTGGGATCGAACCCGGGACCACAGGATCACAAGTCTAGTGTGCTGTCCGCTCGGCCGACCGACTCCCTTTCTCCCTTGGGTCCCTACACTTGCACCAGAGGTGGTACCCCTTCTAGGTTCCATACTAGGTTGACTCCTTCTGAAGATGTATTGATGCTCCCAGACGCAGGTTCGAATCTTCGTCACGGCCCTTGTGGATTTGTTCATGTATTAATATACGAAAGTACTTAAGGAAATTCCTGTTTCAATTTTCCTCCGTGGTCTGACACTTATATATATTCCATATATAAATGTAAATAGTATAAAATAAGTTTCTTCAAATTATTTAGTTATGATCTTAATTAAATTTGAAATTCTCCAACTCACCAAGACGTATTACTAGTGACCACAACGGGGACAGAAAGCACGTGGCTTGTCAAAGATGATTTCGAACTACAATAACGCAGTAGGCAGCGTCGTCTAGTAGGCAGTAGTGGAAATAGGTTTATAAGGTGTCCGTTTTGCTTTTTTTTCCAGGACACGTTATGGGCCGAGTGTTTTTCATTACCCCGGTGAAGCTCTGCTGATTAAGGCAGCGTCTGGGATCCTCTCGGACGTAGGTTCGAGCCCTCGTCACGGCCCTTGTGGATTTGTTAACTACAGTAATGTCCTGACATTTACAGCTTTGGCGGGTAAGCGGTTCCATGGGTTTATAAGCCTTGAGGATGAGGTACCTGGAAGGTGTATAAAACATAGTGTTCAATGATCTCTGAGCGCATGAGTCACTACCACTTACCTGAAGATAGTACCCATATTTAATATAATGATTTATATAAACATTTTAAATGTAAATAATGTACATTTAAAATGTGCCAAAAATAAAAGGTAATAGTAAACATTAAAACGTCTTCAGTAGCACATATACTTATTTGTTAACATATCCATTAAAATTTCACACGATATAAATCTTTTATGTAATATTTTAAATTTATAGATATACTTAATACTTTTAATTATCCAGTACAAAATGTAAATTTGTTTTAATATAAAACAAATTAAATTTTAATTTATTACAGAACTATATACATAATAATAATACTGATAGTATTAATATATATTGGTCATCCGAGTGATAAAAAACGGTAAATAATAATGGATAAACTATTGTTTTGCACAATATGCTGCAGTAATTATAACACGTATATATTTTAGGGATACCACCTCTGGTGCAATAGTGGGGACCCATAGCCTCGGAGAAGAGAATAAAGGGTATTCAGACAAGACTTTGTGGGTTCTCACTGAACACTTAAATATTTTTTTCGTACCACCCCTACATGTTTTCATGTATACGTGTATATAAGATTTTGAGTCGGGGACGTAGACCTCACAGCTAATGACGTTCGATTGCGTACAGTTAAGGATTAGCGCCTAGGTTATCCTCCCCACCTGGGATACGAACCCAGGCCAAATCGCTAGAGAAAGGCAGGGCGAGTGATTTATCACTGCTCCACGGAGACTGCGCATTCTTTATATATGTGAGGCTTCTGATCACCTAGTTTAGCTATACCCCATCCTATGGGGGGTAGTGGACCCCATACCCATCCTGTGGGTGGTAGTGGGCTCCATACCCATCCTGTGGGTGGTAGTGGACCCCATGCCCATCCTGTGGGTGGTAGTGGGCTCCATACCCATCCTGTGAGTGGTAGTGGTCCCCATACCCATCCTGTGGATGGGAGTGACAAACTGTATAAAGGTATGTGGGGATACACCCAGAAGTCCGTCAACTTCTTGTGGTTGGCATCTTGGAGGTGGGCCTAGGAACGACCTGGAAAAGCCTAGTAGGCTTCTTATCTCCTATAAAGGGAAGCCAAATTAAATTAGTTAAATAATGATTTTCAACCATTTAAAAAAAAGCATTTAAGCTACTGTAGTTAGTCCTGTTTTAGGTTTTCTTATTTTCTTCTTTGTTATTACTAAGCATGTCTTAACCTTGACATTTATTATTTGTTATTATCTCTTTAAATATATTATTTTTGATCGAGAATTATTTTACCTAAAATTATATTATTTATTAAAAGTTATCGTAAATGTAATTATTAATCACATAAAATCTTTTCAGAGTAATAACTGAAAATATATATTTTAGTAAAGGGATTTATTTATTTGTTTCTTTTATTCACAATCTTATATATACTTATTAATGTACATAAAGATTTATTTTGCAATTAATTTAACTATATATAAGTATGTACAGCATATATTTCTTCTTTTTTAAATATATATATAAGTATTTAACAAACATTGTGTTGCATTCTCGTATTAACATGGCACAGACATACTTTGCTAGTTCATGTAAAGGGCATTTAATTGAGGAAGGGAGGGAACAACACTAATTAAGATCAATTAATTCTAATTCGTTTGAGATTAGAAAACACTTAATGCCATCTCCAATGGTAAAGACCGCTGATGCGTCACGTTAAAACTACAATAGTCTATCCAATACTTTCATTCGTTTTCTAATTTTTGAGAAACTGCAAAAATTTATGATTTAAAATATAATTGTAACTTGATTTAATACTTTTTTCAGAGCGTGAAATTTCCGTATTTTAATTTGCTTATTTCCCATCCTAAATATTAGTTATATAAAACCATTATTTTTATTTTAATAATCGCATAAAAATTTTGCAAAGTCATGGTTAAAAAGTTATTTTTCATAAATGGCTAAAGCAATTTAAAAGTATTTACAGTATATGACGTTAAAATTACTCTAACGCATTTTTTTGGGGAGACCCGGAAGGGTTTTGTGCGAGCATAATTATCAGAACCTCCTAACACCACTATTGGAAGTTCTTTTATTATAATTATTAACAAGCTCAGGTATACGTGAAGACTTGTACTGAATTTTGTAACTAGCTCATCAAGATTGTAACTTGCTTAGCTAAATGAATTGTGGGGTTCAGTCCCTGAGCCCATATGTGCCTCTGTAACCCTTTCCGGGGTACATAATAAATGAACTACACTAACTCAGGTATACACAGCAATGTGCTGCTATGCTATTCTGTATTTTTTTTATTTATATATACAAGAGTTCTTACATTCTTGTACAGCCACTAGCACGCATAGCGTTTCTGGCAAGCCCTTAATCCTAATTTTCCTTGGAATACGACCCCGCCAAATCGTTTAACAACCAGGTACCCATTTTACTGTTGGGTAAACTGAGGCTAGTTAAGGATTGGCGCCCAGTCAATTCTACCTGGCCAGGATCCGAACCCAGAGCAAAGAGTTCGCGAAACGCCAGGCGAGTGTACTACCACTACACCGCAGTAACTGTGCAGGGTACACACCTCTGAATATATCCTAATCATCCTAGTTAGTCGACTTCTACCTTTTATCAGTGGAGTCAAGCAATTACGGTTTGTTGCCACAAGCATCCAGTAGTTTAATGGTACCCTATACTATACTCTTCCCCATGTTCAACAGCTTCCTCAGTGATAAAATCCTCCATAGATGTTTCCTATCACCCTGGTGGCCTCGATTGGAACAGTAAGCCAGCAGTTTGTCAAAAGTCCACCCTGTTATTCCAGAGGTTTTTCCTATATGCTTATTGAATTGAAGTACAGTAATTTATGTGCACATAATGCTTCGGCAGGTAAGTGGTTCCAAGAGTTTATAATCCAATGGGTGAAAAAGCATCTGCCGTTTTTACTCATACATTGTAGCATTGGTGAACTTTCTCCAAAGCAGACATGTCTTTTTAATCACCTCTTCCACTGTTAAATAACTTTCCTTCCCTGTATTTAACATTCCCATTTTTTCCTTCACCAGTCTCTTTGCTGGATTTAATCCTTTCCAAACGAACCTACCATTTTCCGAATCATTTTTCTATCACCTCAGTCGCCGTTCTTTCTGCTCGACAACTAAATATCAAAAGATACAAGCTTAAAAAGCTATGGCACAGTATGCTAAAGCATTTCTAGTTATCACTCAGAATGTCAATACATGAGCAGTGACAAGACAGATTATGTCAGAGGAGTCACGTTCACCGAGGATTTTATCAAGGGATTTATGGCTTAAGGAACAGTGGGAAAGCAAAACTTACAATTCTGAAAATTAGGACATTCTATGAGGTGTGAATCTTAGCTAAATTTTTACAAACCATTTTTTTTTTATTTGTCATACGCCTCATGCGGCTTTTTTTGTCTTTGGTGGGAAGAAAGTTTGAGAAATATGCACTATTGAATGGTAACATCTAAGATATAAGCATGATTAAATATCTTAATGCATTAAAAATAAATGTAAAAACTTGGTATAGACCGAGGATTCATTTTATAAACCGAGCTCCAAATATTTCAAAATTCCATTAAACCTTTTAATTGATTTTCAAAAAATACAGTCCCCTCCAATTCTTCCATAGCATATAAAAAAAAATTCAACATTAATATAAAATTTTATAATCCAGACAGACTGACAAATAACAAGAAACAATAAAATTACCAGAATTCGATCACAATATATTTTCGATGGAAAAAAAAACAAAATTACACTTTAATTGAATATTCATATTTAAATAGTTTCATTTGTTTATATATAAAAAAAAAAACTACCACAAAGTCTGGAAACATTCTAGCAAATCCAAGAATTACAAACTTGAAGTAAAATGACAATACATATAAAATAAAAGTAGACAAACATTGCATCTTCACGACAAAAAGAAGTGAAAGATGACCATGTTTGAATGATCACAACACTATGACAAAGTGAGGTAGGGCCGCCATGCTCAAAGGAACAACATCAGACACACAAGCTGATGTAATATACAAGCACAGTACAGGGAGAGACAAGGTAAGGTAATTATCAGGAGAGAGCACAAAGTCAGCAAGACTTGGAAGGAAGGAAGGAAGGAAGACTTGCACTTGGAAGGACTATGAGCACAAGGTGCTGGGATAGAACAGGGGGGAGGAATGGTACCCAGCCACGCTGACGGTCAGGGATTGACCATCAATCTGCAAGAGAGAGAGAGACCACAATACAAGTTACTGCTTCGTCGTTGGAAATAATGCCCAACATGTGACAAAAGTTTCACTTTATAAGCTCATTCTTCTGCCATCAATAAAATCTGATGTACTCACCTTTGTAACTAGTATTACATCAGTAACAATTTTCTATAATTCCATAAAATTTCAAAACCATTTTAAGTCGCTAGTACTAGGACTGTACAAATTTTCTTCTTTGTAAGAAAGGTTTTCTAATACCATCAAGAATGGCTCATTTCTCTGCTTCTTGTTTGCATGAATCAATCAAATCTAAAGAGTCAGCAGAGAAGCACATTGGTTGGCACTGAAGTGTTCGGAGATTCACCAAGACGCAGGTGCTTGTACTACTGAACCGAGGAACGCTCACCAACGTAACTTTATGGCCACCTTCACCTAGGGACAAAGACATTTAATTAAATGGACAACATCAGAAGTTAAAGACAAATACAGAGCACAGCGTCACTCATGACAAGCACTACCCAACTCACCATTAGTTTACCAATGGCCTTGGAAAACATATCTGATTTATTGGAACAATGTTTAGTATAAGCCTCTTTACTGATAATGGTAAAAATATATACAAAATTAATATGGTGTTGATTTCAATTTAAGAGGAAATACAAATACTTGACAGAATAACAATACAGGGGGCCACAAAATAATGCAAGTGGCAATAATGGTCACATGAAGAAAATTTATGCCAAACACACACACATACACATTAAGAAATATAAGAAAATTCACTTTCACAGAGTGGTAGACGGTTGGAACAAGTTAGGTGAGAAGGTGGAGGAGGCCAAGACTGTTAGTAGTTTCAAAGTGCTATATGACAAAGAGTGTTGGGAAGATGGGACACCACGAGCGTAGCTCTCATCCTGTAACTACACTTAGGTAATTACATACATCTACCACATTCTTGTGAGAATCAGTTTAGAATACCAGACAAAAATAAAGTGATTATCAATGGAAGGCAACAAGACTGGGAGGCTATAATATAGTCGAGAGAAAGGTAATACAACCACCACAGACAAACACTTATTCAGCAAATGAGCGATTTGCTTTACAAATATTTGCCATTTTATTTTCAGGGCTGATGCACCATATCAGGCACAGGCCAGCCTAGAATAGGTTTGTTAGATAATGGTTAGTTCAGCAGAGCACGGGCAGTTGCTGCACATTTTATAAACATGTTCTATCCAAGTAACTCAAATGGCAATGGATGAGACTTATACCACCATTATTACGACCTAGGTACATTTTATGTGGGGCCGGTCGGCCGAGCGGACAGCACACTGGACTTGTGATCCTGTGGTCCCGGGTTCAATCCCAGGCGCCGGCAAGAAACAATGGGCAGAGTTTCTTTCACCCTATGCCCGTTACCTAGCAGTAAAATAGGTATCTGGGTGTTAATCAGCTGTCACGGGCTGCTTCCTGGGGGTGGAGGCCTGGTCGAGGACCGGGCCGCGGGGACACTAAAGCCCCGAAATCATCTCAAGATACCCTCAAGATACCCTTAAGATAGGTAGCGGTGCCTTCAACTATGCTAAAAATGTGCCAGCCATCCTTTTATATAAAACCATTTCAGAGAAGCGGTAGAGGCCTAAAGAATAAGAGTTGAGGAAAATTTATGTATTGGGACATATTTGAATTGCAAATAATGTACATGGAAAGTTAACAGATGACCATAAGAATAAAGGAAAGACTAGGAAAATAAGATTGCATAAATGTAAAGGGGTGAGAAAATCATTGGAGGAGGATGGAGATCAAACCAGCATTCTGGTTAACACCAGATGCACACCATAACCCCCATTCCCAAGACCACCACATGCTAACCAAGACACTGGTTCAATCGCCCTCGTCCGGCTCCAACAATTTCCTCATAGACATCACATCATTGTAATTTCCTGATATATTTCCTGAGATATATTTCCTGAGATAGATAGATATATATATAATATATATATATATATATATATATATATATATATATATATTTATGTATTCAAATGACTGACCAACAGCAGAGGCAAATGTCTGAAGACAAAAACAGAATAAAAACACAACACTTTCTCCCTACCTTTCATAATGCGACTGCCGAAAGATTCTTGATTCCCAGCAAACATAACGTCAGGACACAAATCCATCACAAATGGCTCTTCCTTGTAGTAGGGATATGCCGCTGGAGAAGAAAATAGACAATACAGTACAAGAGCGGTCACTGTTGAATTCAGTAATAAATTAATGAAAACTACCATCTTATCTTGGTATCAACCTGAGATTGTCCTGCCACTGAGTTTTGTATAACCCAAGCACAGTCCTAGGAATAAAACAGTACAGTACTGTATATAATATTCTGGATTACAGGTACTTGAAGCCAAACCATTTTTGAAACCATAACATCAGTTACCTTTAACATACTGCAATGCTTTACCATGTAAGCACAGTATAAGGTGTAATAAAACCAGCCTTTTTTATATATATATATATAAACATTGCTATTACAGAACTAAAGTATTATATTTTGTTTAAAATTTGATGTAGCTATTACAGAGGAATATTAACAGCCTTGACAAATTTATATTCCAAGAAATTGTAATTATATTAAACAATGCAAGCTGTATTAACCATTTTTACTAGCAAAACAATGCAGATTGAAATCTAGGCCAGGAAATAGGCTGGCACACTATTCCAGATAAGCAATTTCAATATAACTTACAACATAACTTACTAAGCGTGTCTGGTGCCGTGGGCGCCAGATGACCCCACTCACACAACCGCTCCAGTACGTCAAGAGGATCCTCAACTGTTGAACACTGGCTAATATTTTTCACATTCTGTCCCGACATTCCAATAAATGCTCGACCACCAATCTCACATTCGTATGGATTTGTTACACTCTTCATTGATGAATATACACTAGCCTGAAAAATTACATTTGCATAATATGGATTATTAGTCAAAATCCTAATGTCAGATAAGGTCATAGGTAACAGCTGTTGTTATTATGTTGCGGCACAATATAAACATTATTGGTGCCGTTTAAGGATTGAGGAGTGAGAATGTTTAAAAAGAAATTATCCTTAAGCAAAGCAAGCTTACTAGTATTCTTCCGCTGCACTAAACGTAGGACAACTGCATTTAACATCCTTGACCTACACTAAAGTAGACCTACCAGATATCCTCAAGCTGTACTAAAAGTAGTTTATTAAATACTGTGTCACACACACTACAGAAGGCTTACTACACAAGTTTAAGCAACACAAAACAGGCTTACTAGATATACCTGTCATGTGTTACTTGATATGCCTATACTCAAATGTAACTACTAGATATTAACATACAGTACATACACACACAAAAATTAATTAAAACTGCATGTAAATCACCATCACCAGGTCTCACCTTAGGAAACATACAACGATGAAGCGGTTGTTGTGGCATCACATTATTGGCCGGGTCAAATTCCCCAGGCATGATGTCCACCGGGCAAACACTCTACATCAGGAATTGACAAAAATATATCACCAAAAGTTGATTGTTTGTTTCTGCCAATGAACAACACTTGAACAAATGTTACGAGTGTCTTTTCATTATGTTTAAGAAATGACATCCATTATAAAATCTAAACTACTCAACTACAAACAAGTTATAAAATCAAACCAATGATATTTAAAGCCAATTCAAATACCAAATAATTCAAGAACAAAACATTTTAGAATTTATCCCACTTAATACACAAAAATATTGAGTGTCATTCGGATTAACAAACACCATCGCCCCCCCTCACTGAAAAAAAAAACCTACCGCAATCTGCGTGAGGATGTCGTCCAGCTCCTTCATCAGCTTTACCTTGTCTGGCTTCTCCTTTTCGCCCTTGGCACTACTTACTGAATTGCCTGAAACATCACCATCATTTATTCCGCACATCCCAAAAATTACATATTTAAAAACAAAACTAGGGAGCTAGCAATAAATATAAGCTCGAGTTGGTTTTAACATTATTGTTCATAATAAAAGGCTTTTCATTATTATGCAATACATGAACCCCTGAAGCGTATTATAATGTTATGGGTATTATTCATTTACCGAGCAGCAAAAGTTCGTGTATTATCTAGGGCAAACCACACGAAAAATTTAAGGAAGCCGAACATCAGGACTGGACATACTAAAACAATTCTTAATGATATTCCTAAATGAGCACAATCTAAGAAAGAGAGAGGGAGAGGAAGGGGGGGTTGGTGTCATGAAAGAGCCATTGGAAACAGTCAAAACAAAATTGGTTGGATTTTGGTTTAAAGTTTCATGTAATTTCGTTCACCTGGAATCAAAGTGCTACCTTTGAAAAATAATGTTCAGGGACTTTAGCACAGCAAGTATTGGACATGCCAGTGAAAAATCTGTAGTCATGTTCTCCTGCTAGATATTCATATGATATTTAAATTAATATTTTGTTTAGACCAGTCTAGCATGGGGGAAAAAAAATGATGTAAATGGTATCTAATGTTGCTCTGATGAAGTTTTTATCAATTACTGTATATTCGATGGATGTACCATTAGAGGCAGTTGGTTTCTTCGGAAAACCACTGAGCATAATTAAGACAAAATTACATGGTTAGTTTTCATTTTAAGTTTGACAAGTTTTTGTTCACTGGGGAATTAAATACTAATAATCCTTGCTTCAAAATCTTCCTATCATCAGTACTATATAATAAAATTGAGTTGATAATCAGTATTATACATTACCAGCAATAATTATCCTGGAGACCTGAGCGACTGCTGCCTGCTCTTGAGAATGTCCCAGGTGGCCCGACACGTAGTCAACCAACAACTCCAGCGGTAAGAGACTGTCAACCGATGCACTCAGCTCCAACCCCGACACTAACAAAACAAACCTACCCACAAGCAATGCTAAACAATTACCACGAGTCCAAAGTCTATGCATATGATAACCCAACCCACGCACATAGAAGTACAAATGAAACTGATGACATTTGAGTCCATCCTGGACCTTTATCAACGTGCAAGTTGGGTTATTAATTTCAGCCATATTACTGCAAATTATAGTTTAATCAAAACATAACATGTTATTATATATAATAATTTTGTCTTAAAATTGCCCATTTATTAGAAGAAAAAAAAACTGCATCTGCTACAAGATATCAAATAACCCTGCAACTATTTGAGTTTAAAAGCCATTGATAAAATACAAACATTATTTATTACAATAAATTGTATACAGATTAACAATGCAGGAAGATTTACCTCAAAAATTATTTAGCAAAATATTGAATAGTAACTGAAAGCAACTGTGATCAGCTGGTTTAGTACACAAAGTAATCGCCACCCAAAAGGTGCGGACATTAACGTACCTGTCTTCCTCAATTACTTCACGGGGAACGGGAGTGGGAAGGCCAGCAAAACACACATCCTCAACGATAAATTTGCCCCCGTCGCCTTCTTTGCCGAGCACAGCAGAAACCAAACCTGAAATGTCACAAGCCACACATGACACCATCACGCTGTCACATCTCAAGCCACACCACAAGCATCAAGCTGTCACACATCACAAGCCACACCAGGGGCATCAAGCTGTCGCATCACAAGCCACACCACGAGCATCAAGCTGTCACACATCACAAGCCACACCAGGGGCATCAAGCTGTCGCATCACAAGCCACACCACGAGCATCAAGCTGTCACACATCACAAGCCACACCAGGGGCATCAAGCTGTCGCATCACAAGCCACACCACGAGCATCAAACACATGTTAATCAACATGCATTTGTCAGAACATGTGTCACAATTTACACATACTGTACTGTAATTCAAAATTATGATAAAATTACCCAAAATACAAATATAAATGGGAAAAAGACAATACAGTATGTAACAAAATGTAAATACTGTATCAGCAAAAGAAATTTTAAAATGGGATATAAAGGGAGCCCCCTTTTAACTCAACTTTATGCTCTCAAGACAATGCACTTTTTGTTAATTTATGCTTATACAAGTGTGTCCTACACTCACTTCATTCAATTCCTACACCAGTTGACCAATCCATACACTAGAAAATGAAGGGACGACGACGTTTCGGTCCGTCCTGGAGCATTCACAAGTCGATTGAGAATCAACTTGAGAATGGTCCAGGACGGACCGAAACATCGTCATCCCTTCATTTTCTAGTGTGCGAATTGGTCAACATACTTCAGCCACGTTATTGTGACTCGTCACCTCCTACACCAGTTGCCGAACTCTTGGATAACTATATACTACTAGGTGAACAACAGCATCAGGTGAAAAGAAACATGCCCAACCATTTCTGTCTTGGCTCAGAATAGTACTTGGGATCCTCAATTGCTAGATGAGGATATAGACATCTGTACTACAGAACCAATGTTCAGTAATGTACGGTACATCTACCTCACAGAATTATCTAAGCACCACATAACAAACGTGTAATGATCATACTGTACTGAAGTGTAGATCCACTCTTCAGTATAACAGCCGGAGCCGAGTCTATTGTCCCATCTAGGAATAAGTGTGGAACTAATGGCTCGTCTAAATTAATAAACATTTCGCAGGATTACCGGTTATAAGTTTTGGCACATCTATATTGCCCACAAGCTGTATTCTCTGCACTTCGTCCTCAAGAATAATATCGTCCTCAGCGCTCACATACTTCTCGACAACCGGTTGTGGCATCAGGTGGTGCTGAAAACAATATATATGAAGTTATTATCCAATAAATATTTACTACACAATGATCTAAAAAACAGGTAAACGGGTAAACTAACGCTTGTGTACAAATACAGTAATGGTATGGTAGTTTGAATGTAAGATATTTACAGTATTGTTCCACAAGTTTCCCAATTCCACATGGTACTACATAACTAATACATCACATCTATAACAGAACTCTCTTCTTTCATATGCACAACCTCAAAAAATCGATCACTATCTCACCAGCTCAGCCTTATCACACCACTAAACATTCATCTACTGTACTTTAATCAGGCCATTTCTCCATTTGCCACATTAAAAAATGCAACTCACCTAACGTATTTAGGCTGATGGACAGATAACATCAATATTAAAAAACTTTACTAATACTGTACTGCACATCACATTTTAAACAGATTGGTCAATTCTGTAAACAAAATTAATCTTATTAGGTGGGAGAACAGATTGCTTTATTAAGTTTGCAAACTATTAAAGCCAAAAAATTTGTGTACAGTTATGTAGTCATAAGGCTTTTGTTTGGTATGTTATGTTAGGCATTTTGTTTACAGTATAATTTTTATATTCTCCCAAGGGCATAATGAAAACAGGGTAAGGGAACATAAACATAAGGGAAAACAGGGCATAATGTTTGATATTAAATCCTAAAACCACAATTACATGCCTGAAATCTGAACTTGAATCTTATTTAGTCTGCAAAAAGGTTTCAGGTCAAAACATAAAATTGTGTAAAAAACTGTAAACTTTGACTCGCGTTTGACATTAGAGTACATAGGAAAACTTACATGTGTAGTTCTTATAAAAGACAACAAAACAAAATATTGTGGATGGATAAATGTTCATGTATGCATGAGAAATTCAGAGGATTAAAAATTTATATTCTACCAACATTTGAGAAGTCAAAAACTCACTTCTTCTGATATCTCCTTGAGTATGGATGGCTTGAGTTCTTGGCGTTTAAAAAACGTACCAACAATATAGCATCTTCCGCAATCTTCACTCAGCTCCTGGAGTCGCTTTAAGCTGGCATTACCTGAAAAGAAAAATAATTCCAGTCTCAGATTGCATTCACCACAATTATAGTAACAACAATAACAATAATAACTATTATTATAATAATTTATTGTGTTGAGGGACAGGTAGCCAGTGTAAAATTGTGTTTTTAGTAGAAGTGTATTTTCACAGCAAAACTTAAGTGGGAGTATTTTTTGGCATGATACAATATTAAATATGCATTATAAATTTTATCAAGATCAGAACAGTCGCCGTGGCGAAGTGGTAAGACTTAAATCATAGACATAAATATAGCACAAAAGTATCCAATAATATTCTATTTAAAGGCCTCCTTAAATAGAATATTAAAAATTCTAGGCCAGGCGAGTGCCTGATGTTTCGCGAGCACTTTGGCATAGGTTTGTATCCTGGCTGGGGAGGATTTACTTGTCGCTAATCCTTAAATGTAGTCTCTATTTACCCAGCAGTGAACAGGTATCTGGTTGTTAAATGATTTGGCGGGTCGTATTTTGGGGAAAATTAGAATTAAGGACCTGCCCGAAAAGCTATGCATGCTAGTGGCTTTACAAGAATGTAAGAACTCTTGTATATATAAATAAAACAAAAACCAATCTACTAAGGGCTTAGTAGATTGTAAATGTATCTATGTAAATTTCATAAGCAGGAATTAAGAAAAAAAGCATTTTCTTTAATTCTATTTATTAATATTCTATTTAAGGCCTTTAAATAGAATATTATTAGACACATTTGTGCTACATTTATGTCTATGATTTATCTTTCTTGAGCAATATGCAGGTCTAGCTACTACTATGAATGTCCTTGAAGGTGTTAACACCGGGACATAGTGGATATGCACTATGCACCTCTCTAGGTGTTTACCAGTGTCGTCCTATATTATAAGGACAGTAATTCTGCTCGAATTACGGGCTCACCATAGCCTGTGCTACATGGACATTTCGTTCCGAGTAGCTAAATCTAAAACAACAACATTCTGCTTGAAAACAAGACATTCAATTAAATATAAACTATTAAATTGGACAATTAAATTATGGTTTACATATAAACCATGCACAGAAGTGTGGATAACAGGATAAATTAATGTTTATTCTAACAATATTGTGTATGTTAAATGTTTCAATATGTTATTGGGATTTATTCAAAGTTCATGGTATTTTTACAATGGATTTTTAATGAGGCAAACAAAAATTTAGACTCCGGAGTCCTGTCACCACTAATTCTCTGCAGGTGAATGACCTTTGGTTTACTCTATCATATTTGTCACCTTCACAGATATGGTAAGCTTGGATAAATAATGATTTTGCCATCAAATACAAAAAGGTTATAATAGGCGAACAAATCCACAAAGGCCGTGATGAGGATTCGAACCTGCCTCCGAGAGCATCCCAGACGCTGCCATAATCGACTGAGCTACGACATGGTCAAAAGGAGTTGAAACCGAAGTTCTACTGAACTTACTGGATCCTGCAGCCTCTGTTAGGTTGTAATAGGTATTTCTGGTTAGGGAAGTAAGAAATGGGGTGATGGCCTGAAGCCCTATACTCAGGCCAAGATAGAGGAAGAGGATTTTTGTTTTTCCTTTATGATGACTGTAAAGGCAATGGTGCGAGTGCACTCACCCCACTTGATGGCAGCCTTGGCCTCCACCTTGGGCCGCATCTTGTGCAGCCTGGCGGCATACATCTTGTAGTACTGGCGAGTGACATCCTTGCTCCCCCACAGTGTGTACTTGCCGGACAGGTCTTCGTATCTCACGCCTCGCCGCTCATACACCTCACCTGCCTCACCTGGCACACTCAGCAGCTCCTCACTCTTCACAATACGTTCAAACCCTTCCAAAATCATGGCTGGGGTTGCTATACCAATCTCTGGAGATAACAATTGGTCTGCAGATAGCGGGAGCAGCTGGGATTTTGGCGGGGAATTCGAGGAGTAACAACAACACCTCCCCGGGCTTCACGGGGTCACATATACACATTCTGAAGATTGAATTCAAAATTCTAATTTCTAAATTTTATTCAAAAGAAAATGTGTACAAAGAACATAACAGTAATGAGGAAATGTGGGGACAGGAGATACACAAACTAATGAAGCCACTATTATAGTTGAGGCAGTCATAGTTGAGGCAGTTGATAGTGGTAAGGTTTGTGATGTTGTGTACCTTGACTTCAGCAAAGCTTTTGATACAGTGCCACATGAAAGACTGATTAAAAAAATAGAGGCTCATGGTATTGGAGGTGCTATATTAAGTTGGATTAGGGCATGGCTATTCCAAAGGAAACAGTTAGTATAAATGGGGTTAAGTCAGAGTGGGAAAATGTTGCAAGTGGAGTGCCTCAAGGCTCTGTCCTGGGACCTCTGTTGTTTATAATATATATAAATGATTTTGATTCAGGTTTGAGTAGCAACATTTGCAAATTTGCCGATGATACAAAAATCGGTAGAGAAATTAACACGGAAGAAGACTCACTATCACTTCAAGTTGATCTAAATAGGGTTTTGAAATGGTCAAAAGATTGGCAGATGCAGTTTAATGGTGATAAATGTAAAGTTTTGAGGCTAGATAATGATGATAGAGTTACAAGATACGAGCTGGATGGTGTTGAGATTGCGAAGTCGGATTGCGAAAGGGATCTGGGAGTTATGATTAGTAAGAATTTAAAACACTTTATAGAAGTGCGTTCTGGCTACTAGGTACGACATATATATATGTATATATATATATATATATATATATATATATATATATATATATATATATATATATATATATATATATATATATATATATATATATATATGTATATATATATATATATATATATATATATATATATATATATATATATATATATATATATATACATATATATATGTCGTACCTAGTAGCCAGAACGCACTTCTCGGCCTACTATGCAAGGCCCGATTTGCCTAATAAGCCAAGTTTTCCTGAATTAATATATTTTCTCTAATTTTTTTCTTATGAAATTATAAAGCTACCCATTTCATTATGTACGAGGTCAATTTTTTTTTATTGGAGTTAAAATTAACGTAGATATATGACCGAACCTAACCAACCCTACCTAACCTAACCTATCTTAATAGGTTAGGTTAGGTTAGGTGCCCGAAAAAGATAGGTTAGGTTAGGTAGTCGAAAAACAATTAATTCATGAAAACTTGGCTTATTAGGCAAATCGGGCCTTGAATAGTAGGCTGAGAAGTGCGTTCTGGCTACTAGGTACGACATATATATATATATATATATATATATATATATATATATATATATATATATATATATATATATATATAAATATATATATATATATATATATATATATATATATATATATATATATATATATATATATATATATATATATATATATATATATATATATATATATATATATATATATATATATACATAATGTGTGTGTGTGTGTATGTGCAGAAATAATATTAATAAAACAATTAACTTCGTGTAGTGTACTCTATATATTAAAATATATTACTTTGAAACCCATATCATTCAATAAAAAAAGATTGGGCTACTCTTATTACAAATTTGCTACTTTTAGAGCGTCAGCTCGCTACTTTCCGCAATTTAAATCTGGCAACCGTGCTTGGGCTGGACTGTAGAACAACGGTCTCGCTTCATGCAGGTCGGCGTTCAATCCCCCGACCGTCCAAGTGGTTGGGCACCATTCCTTCCCACCGCCCCTTCCCAAATCCTTATCCTGATCCCTTCCAAGTGCTATATAGTCGTACTGGCTTGGCGCTTTCCCCTGATAATTCCTTCCTTCATAAGATGAAGTAATACCTCCATAGCTAAAACAGATAAGTATTAGCGAAAATACTTACCATTAATGTATAATGTTCAATTGTCAATGCATAACTATTGAAATGGAATAATCTCTGTAACTAGTTGACATTATAATTATAAGGTGCGCAACATAGATGTAATTGTGAATGTAATAATCTTTTCTGAGGTCTAATAAAGACCTTTTGTGCCTTCTGGAATCATTTTTGCGCTACTGCTCACAGGATGAGTGCCCAGTCTTTTTATTTTTTTTATTTATATATACAAGAGTTCTTATATTTTTGACAACCAGGTACCCATTATACTGTTGGGTAAACAGAGGCTACAGTTAAGGATTGACACCCAGTAAATCCTCCCCGGGCAGGATACGAACCCAGGACAAAGTGCTCTCGAAATGCCAGGCGAGTGTCTTTCCACTTCGCCACAGGAAATGATTATGATTAGGCTACAAATAGCGAATTGGGATACTTCTGAGAGCCCCGCGCTCCCAAATTTTTAATTTCGCTACTTGCTACTTTTTGGGCTAATTTAAAAGTAAGATTGGCTAATTTGGGCTATTAAAGTTAAGAATGTACGATTGCGAGTTACATGAAAGTAACTAAGCTATAAATAATTGTAATTAATAATAATTGTAAATATTAATTAATACTAAATAATATTATTTAATAAATTAGTCCCAATTCGCAGGCGATGAGTCACAATAACGTGGCTGAAGTATGATGACCAGACCACACACTAGAAATTGAAGAGACGACGACGTTTCGGTCCGTCCTGGACCATTCTCAAGTCGATTGTGATGAGGACAGGTAGGGACAGGAATTAAATAGGCAAGAGAGAGCTGAGGAGGAAAGTCAGGTATAGGGGATAGTAGTAATGAGAACTGCAGCAGGCCTATTGGCCCATACGAGGCAGCTCCTATTATAACCACCGAAGGAGATGGTAATAGGAATAAGAAGAGGATAGCAAGGGAGCGTAGAAGACAATGAACAGAAAAAGGGAGAAGAGAGAAAGAAAGGGAAAGAGAAAGAAAGGGAAAGAGAAAGAAAGAAATGGAAGGGGGAAAGCTTATGTTAAGTCACGTTTGTTAGAAAGATTAGAGCATTTGAGTATATACTGTGAAAGGGAAGAGTCCACAGCAACAAAGCCAGGACTCAAGTTCATGTTGGGTACATTGTTAATAAGAGCCGATTCTACAAGACGGCGTCTGTGTAGAGTAGAGGCAGGAAAGATTATTTTGGAGGAAGACCAATCAATGGGATGATTAGAATCCCTCACATGGCAGAAGAGAGCATTGTTAGTGTCTGCAGACATAACACTTCTCTTGTGTTCTTTAAGTCTGTCATTCAGTGTACGGCCAGTTTCGCCAAAGTATTGGAGAGGACAAGATGAACAGGAAATAGAGTAGACACCAGCAGCATTAGAAGCAAGAGGAGCAGTGTGAACTAGATTGCTACGAAGTGTGTTAGTTTGTCGAAAGGCGAGTTTAATGTCAAGAGGACGAAAGGTATTGGTAAAAGTTTTGAGTTCAGATATGAAGGGAAGGCATAGTACAGTGCTACTAGTGTTGGAAGCAGGTTTAGGATGAAAGAAATTTCGTTTAGCTTGAGAGTGGGCACAGTTGATGAAATGCAAAGGATAACCAAGGCGAGAGAATGATTTGTAGATAAAGGCAATTTCAGAATCAAGAAACTGAGGGTCGCTGATGCGTAGAGCGCGGAGGAAGAGAGAGACGAGGACACTTTTCTTAACAGAAGGAGGATGGTAGGAAAAGAAGTGAATGTACATGCCACTATGCATGGGTTTACGGTAGACAGAGAAAGAGAACCCAGACACAGAGCTGTGAACATGAATATCAAGAAAAGGAAGGAGGGAATTAGATTCCCACTCAACTTTGAAATGGATAGAAGGAGCCAGATTGTTAAGAGAGGCGAGGAAAGGCTGGAAAAGATTAAGGTCATGAGGCCATAAAGCAAAAATGTCATCAACATAGCGAAGCCAGAGAGAGGGACGAGTATCAATAGAAGGAAGAAGAACAGTTTCGAAGTATTCCATGTAGAAATTAGCAAGAACAGGGGAGAGAGGGGAACCCATAGCGACACCGAAAGTTTGAGTGTAATATTTACCGTTGAAAGAGAAAGAGTTAGATTCAACACAGAGTCTAATGAGATCGAGGAAAACGTCAGTGGGAAGTGGGAGAGGAAGGAGGCCCTCTGACGCCTTCTGTCTGAGGAAAGAGAGAACGTCATCGAGCGGAACATTAGTGAACAGAGAGTCGACATCAAGACTAAGCATTTTACAAGAGGGTTGCAGGCGCAGTCTTTCTATGAAGTCCTGAGAGTGACGAAGGTGGGCAGGGGAAAAAGTGCCAAGGTAAGGTGTCAGGGTTTTAGCGAGCCAGGAGGCAAGAGGATAGCTGACAGAGCCCCGTGAAGAAATGATAGGACGAAGAGGAACACCAGGTTTATGAGTCTTAGGAAGACCATAGAAATAAGGAAGAGAAGGGCAGATGACACGGAAACGTTTAATGAGATCAAAGTCAGGAGGGCAAAGACTAGAGAGCTGTCTTAGTTTGCGGTTAAAGGAAGTTTTGAGGCGATCCAAAGGGTTAGAAGTCAGAGGAGCATAAGTGCGAGAGTCAGAGAGCCAGACATCTGCTTTTCGGAGGTAGTCCTCACGGTCAAGGACAACCACTGAATTGCTTTTGTCTGAAGGAAGGATAAGAATAGAGTTGTTAGATTTCAGGGAGGCAAGGGCAAGCTGGAAGCGACGAGGAAGGTGGTTATTTTTAGAAAACAGGCTGTCAAGAACGGGGATAAGGGCCCCTCTAAAGGCAGACAGGTCCGAAAGAGTACTAGAGTTAGAATTGACAAACCTGTCAAAGGAACTAATGAGATCAATGCCACAGCGTGGGCCAGGGGAAGTAGCAAAAGACAGACCAAGACCAAGAAGTTCTTGCTGGTGCTTAGAAAGAGAGTAGGACGAAAGGTTGGTAACACAGTCAGAGAGAGAGTATTTGGCCCAAGGACTGTTGGAGATCAGGCGTTGAAGTTTGTTGTGTAGTGTGGAGGAGTGGTGGGAAGAGGAGACGTGAGCAGTGTCAAATGCAATTGGAAAAATGATATTGCATAGATCACTGGGAAGAGAAGAGGACAGAAAGCGTTGCTGTTGACGAACAGCAAG
This sequence comes from Procambarus clarkii, assembly GCF_040958095.1. Lineage (NCBI taxonomy): Eukaryota > Metazoa > Arthropoda > Malacostraca > Decapoda > Cambaridae > Procambarus > Procambarus clarkii. The sequence continues at coordinate 21,301,173 of NC_091229.1, read as the reverse complement.
AAAAGCCTCGTCAACTTGCAAGGAGGTGGCATGAATAAGTTCTTGAAGAAGAAGGCGGGCATGTTCAGGGAAAGGAGATCCCGAAGTGTTGAACTGGAGAAAGTGAGATAAAGAATGAGGGAGAACTTGCTCAGCAAGACAGTCTTTAAGAAACCTGAGCTGGTTCTTTCGACGCTTGGCGGCAAGAAGGGAAGATTCAAAGGCGCGAAAAGGCCGTTTGAAGGAAGGTAGAGCATCAAAGAAATTAAACAGAGTAAGACGCGTACGTGTGGTATCCATATGCAGGCGATGAGTCACAATAACGTGGCTGAAGTATGATGACCAGACCACACACTAGAAATTGAAGAGACGACGACGTTTCGGTCCTAGGAGCTGCCTCGTATGGGCCAATAGGCCTGCTGCAGTTCTCATTACTACTATCCCCTACACCTGACTTTCCTCCTCAGCTCTCTCTTGCCTATTTAATTCCTGTCCCTACCTGTCCTCATCACAATCGACTTGAGAATGGTCCAGGACGGACCGAAACGTCGTCGTCTCTTCAATTTCTAGTGTGTGGTCTGGTCAACAACTCTTGTATATATCTCAAAAAAAAAAAAAACAGTAATCGAAAAAAAATCATAGTTTGTATATACAAGAGATGAAACAGCGAGCCATGAGCTAGAGCGATGTGCTGAGTCAATAAGGAGGCCGAGCTTCCAGAAATACCTTCCTGTGATTGGCTGTTGCCGGGAATACCAACACTCTTTTATGAATAAAATTTTAACTTTTTTTTTTTTTTTTGTTTGAGATATATACAAGAGTTGTTACATTCTTGTACAGCCACTAGTACGCGTAGCGTTTCGGGCAGGTCCCTGGAATACGATCCCCGCCGCGAAGAATCGTTTTTTCATCCAAGTACACATTTTACTGTTGCGTTAAACAGAGGCTACAGTTAAGGAATTGCGCCCAGTAAATCCTCCCCGGCCAGGATACGAACCCATGACATAGCGCTCGCGGAACGCTAGGCGAGTGTCTTACCACTACACCACGGAGACTGTAGGTCTCTACGAAATAGGTCCTTGTGCACAACAACAAGGTTGTTGTGAAAAAGAACAACCATTTCTGTTTTGCACCTGACAGAAATCTCCATCTAACTGAATAATTTACTCGAATAAGAGGGCAGAGCAGCGTATCATTATTTGTGTGAGGCAACTTCCACTATGACGTCACAACAACCCGCCTTATGGGTTGCTGTTTGGCTATTTATAGTGCGTTGGAAAAAAAAGAGATGGCGCTAGTTGTATTTTGTGGGGTAATTTGTTATAAGTGTAATTTGATGTCAACAGATGGCGTAAGCTGTATCTTATGGCCACTATTAACCAGCCAGTTGATAGTGTTCTCTTCTGCCGACAGATGGCATCAGCTGTGTTATTATTACTTCCGAATTCCCTTTAAACACTGATCTACAAATCCCTTGGCTTTTGATAAGGTTTTATACCATTTATGATAAGTATTAGATAACTGGAGTTCTGCAATTACTTTTATTTATCAACTGTTGAGGATATCATCATATAACGTCTGGTTAGGACGTACTGCTCTCGATTGATGAAGAAGATTAAGCCACACAAGAGGTGGCACGGGCATGAATAGCCCCTAAATACTGCTCTCGTAATATTATTCAGGGGGGTGGGGGAACTATCAAGTGAAAGCGCCAAGCCATTACAACTATATAGCACTCGGAAGGGATCAGGATACGGATTTGGGATGGAACGGTGGAAAGGAATGGTGCTCAACCTCTTGGGCGGTCGGGGATTGAACGCGGACCTGTAGGAAACAAGACCGTTGCTCTACCGTCCAGCCAAGTCCATAAGTCCATGGAGGACAGAAGAAAATGTATATATGCTGGTTAGCATTGTAAATGTGTGGCCACGTCTGTGGTAGAAAATAATAATAAAAAAAAAAAAAAAGCCCAAGTGGTTAAGCGTAATATTATTAAACAACAATTTATGCATATAATAACAGCATTTCACTCTAAAAATACTTGGATATATTGAAATTTGGTAGTGAATTCCAATCTAGGAATCTCCTATGACTAAACTGTACTTTTTAATAATTTTTATGTACCTACTACTTATTATTAAATTATTAAGTACTTACTATAATAATTAAATAATTTTAATTAATATTTAAATTAAATGATAAAATAATAGGTAATAATAAATCATTGTGTAGGGAGACAGGCAGCCAGTGTATATATACATGTTAGGCTTATACCAAGGTGCCACAAAGGTGCCACAAAGGTGCCAAATTAAAGACTGGGAGCTGCCGGGGCGGGCCCAAGGGCTGCTGGCGGCCCTGATGGCCAGGCTGAACTTCCTCGCCCTTATAATCACCATTGTTTAATAATCTTCACAGGCAGAAACAACTGTAAATATAGGAATAGTTTATTACAACATACTCGGTAAAGAAAATAGCTCGGAAACTAAGGAAATAAAGCTGCCGAAAAAACATTAACGTCCACTTCAAGTTCAAGTATGTTTATAGAGACAATAAAAAAATACATCTCAAAGGAATAGAGTAGCTTAGGCTATTTCTACGTTTTCTTGGTTTTATAGTAAATCGTCAATTGTATCTTCTGATTTTTTATATTTTTTATTATATATATATATATATATATATATATATATATATATATATATATATATATATATATATATATATATATATATATATACATAATGTGTGTGTGTGTGTATGTGCAGAAATAATATTAATAAAACAATTAACTTCGTGTAGTGTTCTCTATATATCAAAATATATTACTTTGAAACCCATATCATTCACTAAAAAAGATTGGGCTACTCTTATTACAAATTTGCTACTTTTAGAGCGTCAGCTCGCTACTTTCCGCAATTTAAATCTGGCAACCGTGCTTGGGCTGGACTGTAGAACGACGGTCTCGCTTCATGCAGGTCGGCGTTCAATCCCCCGACTGTCCAAGTGGTTGGGCACCATTCCTTCCCTCCGTCCCTTCCCAAATCCTTATCCTGATCCCTTCCAAGTGCTATATAGTCTACTGGCTTGGCGCTTTCCCCTGATAATTCCTTCCTTCACAAGATGAGCTTGGAGTGAACAATAAACTAGTCAACTCCGACGGCAACAATCAATAAGAAACTCCTAGGTACCGTTTTTACTGCTATATAAACAGTCATCAGTTGAAACGTTTCTGTCCATCCCGGGGGGTTGAACCCCAGTTCCTAAGTGGTGAGCCGATGATGCAGACTATATATTGTGCCACAGAAAGTTAAATACAACTAGGATTAGGAATAAGAAATAACTAGAAGTAATATGTAGCGGATGTAAATGCTGAGAGGAGGGAAACAGAAGTTTGGCTGTTCCAGTAGCTACTCGAGGGAAGGTAAAGGCGTGGGCATGCAGGAAGCTTATAGGGTAGATGGCAAGACATACACAGTGGAAACTCTGTGGGCAGTGGTTTGGAGGGCAAGAGGCTGGGCCTCATATGACCAGCCAAGTCCCAACACCCCGCGTCTGAAACCTAGCGCGTTAATGCAGCAGCATTTCCATATAATTCTAATAAAACATCGGATTCATTTAATAACAATAACTTCATGAATGCATATGCAGCGTTTATAGCTCCTCAGGTATGCTACAAAGTTTCTTCTTATCCATGCAAATTAAAGCACAAACATCAATGATAGTATCAAATAGAGGCTGTGACGTAAAGGTGTTCTGTTCGTACGTCGAGATGCAAGCCCTGGCTTTCATCACTGTGGCTGCCGGATAAAAAGTGCCTTGTTTTTGTTAGCAAGGTTCAAAATGGATCGCCTTTCAGGCACTTCTCGGAACTCACGCCACTGCCCCGAGAAAAAGTAGGCCACTGTGAATCTAAGTAAGCCACTTGGGATGTTTATTTCTACAGGTCTATATGAGGTGGTCCACGTGTTTGAGCTGGGTAGCCTAAGCCCCATTAAGGAGTGTATCTAAATGACGACTCAAGGTACTTTAGGAGCATCTTACCCTAAAGACTGAGAGAAACGAAAGGGGTTTGTGCCAAGGCTTGGGGTAACAATTTGCAACTGAGCAGGAGAAAGCCGAAACAATTAATTAAGCCATATGGCTAGGATTGGATACTAGTAATAAAAATACTAAATTTAACTATATATCTTCATACAATCATATTCATGCATACACAAGTCTACAACTGTCAGCGAATACAATCAAAGCTCAAGCTTTTTTTAATATAGACCAAAAGTACGGCAAAACAATTTGTCTTATTTTCTAATTTATATGTAGATTTTATTTGTTTAATGGTATATCCTCGCTTGGTAATACAAATCATCTGCTTTGTCGGCTAAACTTGTTACGCTTAAACGCCATTAAAAATATATTATTTGCACTTGTACAGCTAATCTTATCTTGAGTGAGAGTAATTTCTAAGATACAAGACACGAGGGAGTCAGACTGACAGGAGTGACAGGAGAGATAAAACAGGGTTGACTGTTTAGTTTAATGTCTTTATGGGCAATCACTCATGCCTTATATCACACTTGTCTATATATATGTTAAGTTTAGTGCAGTTTGCGCAGTTTAAGGGTTAAGAGGATAGGCAAATACGGTAGCACATACAACTCATCCCAACCCACACTCCCGGTGGGTACCAGAACCAAGAGTAACTTTAATTTAATGCTGATAACGATAAGTCAACGTTACCCTTAATATTGTGCCAACTGCGACAGATTAACTGAAAGTCATGTCAGGTGATAGAGACGTCATATCTATAGGGCGGCTTGCTTTTCTCAATCCCGATATTGTGGCTCGTTCACTCCAGATATATGTCTCATTTCTTGCCGTAATATATTCGATCTTTTCGTTATCATCTCGTTTATTTTCGTCATGATTCATTCTCCCAAGGAAGGTGACATGCCTACAACTGTAATGAGTTGTATTAAAACACTTAGAAATATGTGTAAAATAATAAACCCCACATTGTTTGAGTTAGGAAAACACTATTTGTCAAATATTGATACTGTTCTTAAAAGATTCCTCCATTTTGCACCCACAAGATAACGTAAGATTTTAAGGGTTGACCGACGTTAATCTTCTTGTTTGAGGAGCTGTTCACTTGAGACAGTTAAGCAAGTCCCAGCTGTGTCTGGGTACAAGTGACAGGATGAACAACCCAGCGGGTTTTCTTCCTATTGGGGAGTGTTGTACATGCTGCTATGGCGGTGTGACCATTCACAGGATGAGTGGCGCTGCCCAATACTGTCACTATGGCGGTGTGACCATTCACAGGATGAGTGGCGCTGCCCAATACTGTCACTATGGCGGTGTGTCCACTCACAGGATGAGTGACGCTGCCCAATACTGTCACTATGGCGGTGTGACCATTCACAGGATGAGTGGCGCTGCCCAATACTGTCACTATGGCGGTGTGTCCACTCACAGGATGAGTGACGCTGCCCAATACTGTCACTATGGCGGTGTGACCACTCACAGGATGAGTGGCGCTGCCCAATACTGTCACTATGGCGGTGTGACCATTCACAGGATGAGTGGCGCTGCCCAATACTGTCACTATGGCGGTGTGTCCACTCACAGGATGAGTGACGCTGCCCAATACTGTCACTATGGCGGTGTGACCACTCACAGGATGAGTGGCGCTGCCCAATACTGTCACTATGGCGGTGTGTCCACTCACAGGATGAGTGACGCTGCCCAATACTGTCACTATGGCGGTGTGACCACTCACAGGATGAGTGGCGCTGCCCAATACTGTCACTATGGCGGTGTGACCACTCACAGGATGAGTGGTGCTACTCAATAAACTCGCCCCTAGGGGGAAACTTAAAAAAAAAGTTAAAGCTTTCAAATACAGCTTCTAAATCTGAAATCTAACTTTAAACCTGCCAGTAAGTTTCACGAAACAGGAACAGTCAGCCATGAGTGGAAACTAGTCATGTCATTTTGCTATATAGTCGTAATGTCTTCGCACTTTCTCCCCCATAGTTCCCTTCCCTTCCCTGATCTTTTAAAAAAAATATATAATATGAAAATAAGATATTTCCTTGCAACTACCGACTATTTGGCTAAACTTTAATTGTTTGTAAGATCCGCAGAAACAATTATTTGGGCCATTTGTTAACGTTAAATTATCCCTAATTGTAATGAAAACCGGTGAGTGTCTATTGTTCATCTTGTCACTCAAGTGAACCGTTCATTAAACACGACTAACATTTACAAACCTTTTAACTCACATTATCTTCCAGGCGCAAAGTGGGGGGCAATCTTTTAAGAAGAGTATCTATATACAGTATATCTTTATCAATACAGGAGAATGTCTCACTCAGAAATTGGTGGCCCGACGCTTGAGGCTATCCTCAAACATTGCTGGATGACACATTGGTGGTAGGTGACTGTCATAGGGAGGTTGGAGTCGGTCCCATTTCCCACCTTTTAGTGGGATCGGGTCCTATTGTGATTCCCAGCGATTACAATGAATTCTGAAGTGGGGGTTGGTTTAGAGAGAGAGAGAGAGAGAGAGAGAGAGAGAGAGAGAGAGAGAGAGAGAGAGAGAGAGAGAGAGAGAGAGAGAGAGAGAGAGAGAGAGAGAGAGAGAGAGAGAGAGAAAGAGAGAGAGAGAGAGAGAGAGAGAGAGAGAGAGAGAGAGAGAGAGAGAGAGAGAGAGAGAGAGAGAGAGAGAGAGAGAGAGAGAGAGAGAGAGAGAGAGAGTCACTTTTGGTCACAAACTGTGACCAAAAGCAAAGGCATGTAAACACTCTCTTTGATTGCGGAGAAGTGTACACAAATATGAAAATGAATACCATAAAACCCTTGAACCATATCGTGCCCTTCCAAGCTTTACGACAGTATTCAACAGACATCATCTGGTTACCCTCTACCCAAGCAACACTTAAAACCACTGAGTCGAGAACTCTGCTAGCCAGGCTCTTAATAGCTGGTGTCAAGTGAACGACAGTACTATGCACATCACCTACATTCCCAGCTGTAGCTCTAGCTCTCTCTCTCTCTCTCTCTCTCTCTCTCTCTCTCTCTCTCTCTCTCTCTCTCTCTCTCTCTCTCTCTCTCTCTCTCTCTCTCTCTCTCTCTCTCTCTCTCTCTCTCTCTCTCTCTCTCTCTCTCTCTCTCTCTTGTAAATAAGACAAATTCCTAAATTAATATTTAATAATAATAACCATTATCTAGAATTTTCATTGGAAGACTGGCCTTAGAAACTGTATGTACTTAGAGTTTAACTATTAACTGTCACGCAATAATTATACTTCAAGGATATAAACAAAACAAACTGCAGTTTAAACTATCGTGACAGTCTATATAGCTCTTAAACTTTGTAGCACTCTTTCATTCATATACTGATAATGAAGTGAACAGAAATCTTAAATTCACAATCGGCTGTGGCTTCATAAACTAGCTTAATGAGGCTACGCGTGCTAAATTGCCATTTTACTTTGTGAATGCTTTTCGCAAGTTTCTGAAATATAATATAATTAATACTTAAATATAGCTTTCAGACTCCTGTGTGTTAGTTACCAAGTGATTCTATACACTAGTGCATAGTAGGAGAGAAGGTTTCTGTCTCGGGATGCCATTGAGTAATATTGGCGCAGGTAAGGATGATAATGGATGATGATGGCGCTGGTGTTGATAAGACGCGGAAAAAGTGGGACAAATATGAGATCAGATGGGTAAATGAGTGTGGTGGTGAGTGAGGGTCATGTGTGTAGTGGTGAGAGAGAGAGAGAGAGAGAGAGAGAGAGAGAGAGAGAGAGAGAGAGAGAGAGAGAGAGAGAGAGAGAGAGAGAGAGAGAGAGAGAGAGAGAGAGAGAGAGAGAGAGAGAGAGAGAGAGAGAGAGACGGAGACAGACAGAAAGAGAGAGAGAGAGAGAGAATGAGGATCAGGAGCCAGATTCACGAAAGCACTTACGCAAGCACTTACGAACGAGTACATCTTTCCTCAATCTTAGACGGCTTTGGTTACATTTATTAAACAGTTTACAAGCATGAAAACCTCCCATTCAACTGTTGTTATTGTTATAAACAGCCTCCTGGTGCTTCGGAGCTCATTAACTGTTTAATAATTGGAAACAAAGCCTCCAAAGATTGAGAAAAGATGTACTCGTTCGTAAGTGCTTGCGTAAGTGCTTTCGTGAATCTGGCCCCTGGAGAATTATTATTATTAACATCTTTATTGACAAAATTAATTACAATTTTGCCTAATCTGAGGATTTTGATAGTCTTATTAAATTGAGGATAATGCTAGTATTCACTGTCACGCAGGACAGAGGGTCATACATAAGACAATAGGCCTAAACTGTAGGCTGAAGCACATATATATCATGGTTACAATCAATGTTTTAATGTGTGGATATGTGAAAACAACTTTCTATTGTGCACTGCCACACAAGTGCAGGGATGGGTTCATAAGTGATACAGCTTAGAATATAAGTAGAAATTGTTCTTCATTCTTTAAAATGGACAAGCAAATTTTGGGTAAATTGTTAGGATGTCGTCCAGAACACCTGAGTCAATAAAATAGTTACACAGTTGGTGGTACAATAGGCCAGGAGGTCTAAAGTCCTTTACGGTTTCACATTCATCAATATAGTGTTCTAGTGAATGCATTAAAGGTTTAGCCCCTGGAGAAGACACTTACGAGGGAAGGTCGAGGTTGGTATGGGAGACACTTGAGAAACTCTCTGCCTGACTGACCGAGATGAACGGGCGGTTCGTTTAAGGGAGTTCACGAGTTACTGAAAAGGACTAACGTTTGGATGGTGGCCGTGGGGCTAGGTGGGGGGGAAAGGGGGACCGGCAGAGATGAAAAGGCCGAGTGGAGAGTGGGTCAAAGAAAGAAGACAGAGAGAGGGGGGCACGGGGAAATAAACCGTGTAAAAGATGGGAGGATTATTATTAATATAATTACAAGGAAAACGGTGAAGATAAATTATGAGCTGTTGGAACCTGTCTCTCAGCCCTTAATCAACTAGTTTACAGAGACTATTGGTCTATCATATTGACAGACCAATGTCTGTCAGTAGACCAATAGCCTACAGTACACTATTGGTCTACTCTTCCGGAGACTATTGGTCTGTTATATCTACTTTTGAGGGTCTTGTAGCACAATAGTGTAGTTCGATAACAACTGTAAAGTTCCGGTTGTGCATGTTTCCTTTCCCCTGATGCCTCTGGGAACCCAACTGAAAATAAATACCCGGAATGTGGCTTTTTTGTAATCCTGTACTACAAAGAAAAAGTACAGCAATTTGTGACGCTACTCTGTAAACTTGCTCTGTATGGAAGAAATAAAAGAGTAAATAGTCTGTCCTCTGTATAGATTTTCTATTTCTCCTGAGAATTGTGTGTGTGGTGATCATGTCTCCTCCGTGATTAGAAAACGCGGCACCAGATCATTAAGGCCTCTAGATATTTATGTTTGCTCATTAACTGGTCAATGAACTTGTTGGATCTAGAAACTTTACACCAAGCTGTTAAAACAGCCGGGGCGAGCCTCATGGACCTCTCTCAATAACGACATTGAAACAAGGGTCGATTACCCTGGCTCTTACTGCGCCCTCAGAGTGCCACTCTGTGTTGGCACCAATAACATACTTGATATAACATATACTTGATTTTGATCCAGATTTTTTTTTTGTTAGCCACTAACACACACGTCGTTTCGGGCAGGTCCTTAATCTTAATTTTCCTTGGAATACGACCCCGGCAAATCGTTGAACAACCAGGTACCCATTCACTGCTAGGTGAACAGAGGCGTACAGTTAGGATTAGTGCCTAGTCAATCCTCCCAGGCTAAACCGCTCGCGGTGCGTGGGGCGAGTGTCTTACCAATAATAAAAGAAGTAATAACAAAGTTTAATTAACAGGAGAAAGAGGAGGAAGACAGAAAGAGACAGTGATGGCATTCACGAAACCCGAGACGCAGTCCGGCTTGTCCCTTAATTCCTACAAATTCCAGCATCTTGCCCTCTATATACCCTCATTATTAGGCAGCCCCTGTGGCGTCGCGAAGCCTAGGGGTGATATATGGGACCCCGCGGCCTACCCTACTCACCAAACAGATGGGTTTCCCTTACATCCCCCAAACTCTTAAAAATAGAAGATGACATAAGATGACACCGCCTACCGCTTTTTATTTTTTATTTTTACCGAGAGGGGGGGATGGGGTAGTGGGCAACCCAGCTGGTAAGGGCGTTATCATGAAGCGTATCTTATATGCTTATATAGCGGCGTCTGGCACACATACGCGAACTGAACAACTCTGGGGGCATGACGTAGGTGTGTGTGAATGTGTGCTAAGATTAAATAACATTGCTGGGAGTTACAAGCCGATATCGTCATAAGGTTATAAAGAGTGATATTGGAACAGGGGACACTGAAAATCCCTGGGAAACACAAACCGTAACTGTCTCTATTTTCCGCTTGTTACAACTTGTAATAAAGTTGTTACATCTTGGCTCAACGTGTTTATGACGTATTAGAACGTTGTTACAACTTGCTATATTGGTTGTTATAACTGGTTAGAAAGTGTTAAAACTTGTTCGAACGTTTTACTAACGGCGTAGTTTCGGTGTATTTGGCGGGTTAGGCCTACACACGTATGTAAGGTAAGTCCTATTTACACACTTATCACTTTTTTACTTTTTAATTCTGCAACTACGGTGAAATCAATGCTTGCCTATCTCACAAATATCTTAGCTATGTTTCACCTATGTCTTACCAATATCCCTCTGAATCTAAACATGTCTAATTTGAATACTATGCATGATTGATTAATACCCTAATTATACATCTTTAAGTATTGCCTTTCATCCATTTGTATAGCTCGGCTAGCAAGTCCCAGCTGTGTCTGGGTACAAGTGACAGGATGAACAACCCAGCGGGTTTTCTTCCTATTGGGGAGTGTTGTACATGCTGCTATGGCGGTGTGTTCACTCGCTGCATTTACCTGAGAGAGAGAGAGATTATGTATGTTACGTACGTAATGTACGTTAGTAATTACAACTGTTGTTAATCATCGCAAGGGAATATATACAGCCATAGGTGGGTTCCACTTCTCTGTGTATATACACCATGGAGAGTTTAACTTGGTTTTAGAACTTGTTTATGTCTAAAGTACACATGCTGGTTGGTTAGTATAAGCTATGGGTTGTAACCCTAATAACCGTCCACCGGCCCATAGGCCTTAAAGACCACTGTCAGACAGAATGTATATCCCCCAGTTTGCTAACTGTAGGTAGTAAATGCGGGTAATGGTAGGCTATCCAGCGCCGATTGTAGGCTATCCACCGCCGATTGTAGGCTATCCACCTTTCCTATTCACCACTGGATAGGGAAGGATGGTGCATGGCGTGCATAAGCAGATCATATTATGAAACTATAGCTCATTGCATTTGTCAGTTACTAGGGATTGTACTCGTGACCGTTCTCGAACTCATTGTTGATATGATAATCCATTAAACTGTGTATCTAACTTGTCAAAACTGTAACTAGCTTAGCTAAATAAATGGACTCGGTTCCTGAGTCCATTATGTACCTCTGAAATCTTTTCCACTACCGCCCACAGGTTGGGACGCATAATAAATGAACTAAACTAACAAGCTTACTCCCGGAAAACCCAGAAATTGATAAAAAAAGGATATTGAAGTTTTCGGAGAAGAACGAGGGTCAGTGGCCGTGAGGGTTAACCTATCATCTGTGCAAGGATGGGCGCTACGCTCGTGTTGGCGTCAGCCCCACCTCCCTCTTCACCACAGGCGGTACACTGTCTATTTCTTGAAACAAATCCACAAGGGTCGTGACGAGGATTCGAACCTACGTCAGAGAGCATCCTAGACGCTGCCTTAATCAACTGAGCTACGACTTGGATAAGAATTGCAACCAGAAATGCTACTGAATTTACTTGAACAATTTTTTGTTCATTTGATGCATCACTCTATTGTGATTTCTGTGTGTCTATTTCACATTTCATGCAGTAACCCAGGGAGGATATTGCTTTACCTATTTCCTTATATTTCGGAAATATAATTGATATGCGAATATTGAATTTATGATCACTAAGGCTATCAAGGCCATAACAAATTAATGTCTGTAGCGAAGAGCAGGCTATGCATGTATGAATCCAAGCAAAACTAAATTTCATAACGTTTGTGAGAGATGGAAAGATGAGCGAGGGTTTGCCAGGCCAGGCTTTTGTTTACTAAATACTTCCACTGTTGTTTTTTGCTTTAAACCTTCGCCGAAACCACCTTTGAGGGAAGGCGGAACGAGTGGCGCCAGGGAGGTGAGTACCAAGAAAGACGTCAAGAGGACCCGTCGTGGGACGAAGGTAATCTTGAGAGGGGGTAGAATCAGGGAGACTGAGGAATCATCTTATCGAGTGAGGGGTCATCACTCGCTCCAACCACTTGGGCTGGACGGTAGAGCGACGGTCTCGCTTCATGCAGGTCGGCGTTCAATCCCCGACCGTCCAAGAGGTTGAGCACCATTCTTTTCCCCCGTCCCAACCCAAATCCTTATCCTGATCCCTTCCCAGTACTATATAGTCGTAATGACTTGGAGTTGGTGAGTAGAAATAGCCTAAGCTACTCTATCCCTTTGAGATGTATTTCTTTCTTGTCTCAATAAACATACTTGAACTTGAACTTGACTTGGAGCTTTCCGCTGATACAACTATTCTTCTTCCCTTCAGTCGCTTCAACCGCATTTTCACCCTAAAAAATGTTCTCTAGTTTAAACTGTAACTTGCTTAGCTAAATAAATTTTGAGGGTCAGTTCCTGAGCCCATCTTGTGCCTCTGTAACCTTTTCCACTACCGGCCAGGGGATGGTTATGGGGTACTTAATATAATGAACAAAAACAATCTCTAGTTTGCATAACAATCTCTAACATAAACTGATAATAAATGGAACAGTTAGCCTAGATTCCACTTTGTCTTAAATCTACTCAAATGTGTTGGAATTCTTGGTATATTACTGCTGTAGCACAGCACATAAAGAATACAAGATCATAATGAACTCTATCAATGAACAGAGAATCCTCAATGACTGATTGTTTAGCGCTTTCACAACATATATAAGTGTAGCATTATAAAACTCGCTTAGAGACCCATGGATAAATAAAACTAACTCGAATAGAACTACTGATGTTTTTTTCAGTGCCAGCCACGTTATGTTCGACATGAGATATTTCAAATGATTGGGCACATAGTGGATTTAAACGAGTATTGCTATAACAAAACTTTATGCATTCTATCGATTGGCTAGCAATGCAAAAATTATTTTAATACAAGAATTCGGCAGGCCTTTCCTTTGTCCCCCACTGAGTTTCATAGAGCTTAAACTGAGTGAGCAATAGAAGGTCCAAAAGTACAAGCGGAATGACCAATTAGGTTCACAGAGTACAAATGGCGTGACCCATAGAGGTTCATAGAGTACAAGAGGATTGAAAATATAAGGAGGAGGAGAAGCCATCCTATGAGTACGTCCTTGAGATTACATTAGCCCTTACAAGCTCCTCGACTCTTTTACTCCAGTTTTTAATAAAGCCTATCATATTTCAACGCGCTTAAATTAAGAAACGCTTAGTTGTTGGTGTAACGAATAGTCTGTATTAGCTTATTTTATAACTAAAATTAACTTATTTTAGTCGTTAGGGGAAACTCTAAGTAACTACCCACCATTGCATGCCCCCCCCCCCCTTTTAATAAATAGGAGTAACTGTTACAGTACAGCCTACTTAAAATTTTCTTAGATTAAGGACCTGCCCGAAACGCTGCGCGTACTAGTGGCTTTACAAGAATGTAATTACTATGCTATGTATCCTCACAATCCCAATGTACCTTCTTGTATATATATAAATAAATAAATAAATAAATAAATATATAAATAAAAATATATAAAAGATGCTCATTAAATTACTAAAGGCCTATTTTTATAGTTCAGATAAGTATAGCTTGAGGTATATAAAGTATATAAGTATATAAACATGTAATTTGTTTATACCTTTGAGTTTGTTTACTGGAGATAGGTAAGTTCAGTGACAGGGTGAACAACCCAGCGGGTTTTCTTCCTACTGGGAAACGTTGTACATGCTGTTATGGCGGTGTGTTCACTCACAGGAACCAGCCCTACGGAAAAAATGAAAATTAATATACTGTACATACATACTTTTGGCCGTGTGTGTGTGTACTCACCTAGTTATGCTTGCGGGGGTTGAGCTCTGGCTCTTTGGGCCCGCCTCTCAACTGTCACTCAACTGATTATGTGTGGCATTCTTTCATTCTTTACTGTAGTTATGAATGTGTGTACGTCTGTCTATTAACATCCACGCGCCTGTATGTATTAGCATGCAATTGCAAATAAACTCAAGCAAGTATATTTATGGACTGTGTTTATATTCAAGAAGCAGGTGTTTATTTGTAAACACGCGTTGTTAAGGTTCCAGTCTGTGGATATGCGAATGCGGCCACAAAGACGCCTTGTGTTGGCCGAACACGGATTTCACAAGGCCAAGCCGGTATGAGGACCATGCAAAGCCAGGCCGGCCGGCAGAGACCACGCGAGACCAGGCCAGCATGTGGACCCCGAAAGACCAGTCTGGTTCGAGGACCCCAACAAGGCTGCGACATGAAGGGGGCTCCTTGAGGCGCCGGCCTGTTACCCTGCCAAGCCAGGCCGGCTGGGGGACCTCGCGAAGCCAGGCCGGCTGGGGGGACCTCGCGAAGCCAGGCAGAGTGGGGGACCTCGGGAAGCCAGGCCGGCTGGGGAACCTCGCGAGGCCAGGCCGGCTGGGGGACCTCGCGAAGCCAGGCCGGCTGGGGGACCTCGCGAAGGCAGGCAACGATAAAAAAAATCAACCTGCGAGGCTAGGCCAACCAAAAAACCTGCGGGACCAAGCCGGCCAAATCCTGGCAAGGCCAGCAGCGGCTAGGAGTCCTGGGAGGCCAGGGCAACTGGTGGGAGCCCAGCACGGGCAGGAGGCGCCTGTCAGCACAGTCAAGGGTCAGAGAGCGATGGTAACCCAGTGTCTAGTGGCAGCAGCTGAGCGACGCCACACGGGCATGACTCCCTCGCCTCAGTCTCCATAGTCTAGCCTACCCACACACGCACGCTTCTCTCTGCCTCGTCTCGTCTGTTGTGAGACTGTGTTATTGGTGTATGTATTTATGCTGTGTGAGCAATGGAAGTGATTTTAAGGCATTGGAATTTTCCACTGAAATGACATAGAAACCATCATAGGTGTGTCTGAAGGCTGTTTATAAAGTCATCAATGAAAGCTCTTACGTAAATCACGCGAAGAACAGAGGAGCAAGAGGGATAGAACAGACATACAGAACGAGAGTAAACAATATTGTAATTTAGGGAATTTTAAGGTAAAACATGAAAGCAATACTGACTATGAAAGGGGTGGCAAGGTGTCCTGTGCGGCCCTTGGCTCTTCTCCTGGTGACGGTGGTGGTCTCCTCCATGCTCCCGACGGAGGCTCTGGCGCAGTACAAACACGAACGAGCGCCATTTAACGAATTTCTAAATTACGGCAAAAAGAAGATTAAGGCGGGCCCCGAGTTGGAGAACGAAATTATCAAATCGAAGGTGGAAGTTCTTGGGGAAATCTTAAAGCATCATGTACAAAACTTGAGAAAGGTAAGCCAATCTGAATCATGTTTCGAATAGGTTATATTATTAAGTTTACTTAGAAAGTCATACATATATATATATATATATATATATATATATATATATATATATATATATATATATATATATTTATATATATATATATATATATATTTGTGTATACTACTAATACACAAATATATATATATATATATATATATATATATATATATATATATATATATATATATATATATATATATATATATATATATATATATATATATATATATATATATATATATATATATATATATATTTGTGTATACTGCCAGCAGGTTTTCTTTTAAACATGTAAATAAAAACAAAAAAATTCAGTCGCAGCCTAATGTCTTCTCGATAACTAATGGCTGTGTGAAGTAATCCGTAATAGGCCTAGGTAGATAGCACAAGGTTCAAGTTTATTTGATATATTTATATTGAATTTGTATATCCATCCTGTAGGCGGTAAGGGCATGGTTACAGAGAGGCTCATAACTGAACCTCAATGTTACATTAGCTCAGTATATTATACAGGTATCGAACTATTTACAATAAACGGTATGTAGGATTAGAATTCAGAATAATATGGAATTTAGTTGAAATCATTAGGCAGTGGTTGAGTCAACCAAAATATTTATATAATAATATATAATAATGTTTATTCGGGTAAAAAATACCTGATACTGGTATAGTCAGTAAGTAAACTGGTTACCTAATTATAATATATACCTCCATTTACCTCTGATGGCGGTTTACAATGTATCAGTTTAAACGAAATATTCTTTATTCAACACTGTTGAAATTACTATTTTAATGGTTATATCAGAACATGCACTTTAATGTTTCCCTGTAAGAAAGCAATAAAGTTTTTTCCCGCATGTTGTTGCATAAATAATGCAACCTGCAATCCTGTTACTAAAGTCTAACAGATGCAGGTTGCATTACGATAAACCAGCTTTTCCTAGAGGATCTTCTTGGTTCCAAGGGGGATCTTCTACGGGATAAACCAGCTTGTCCTAGAGGATCTTCTTGGTTCCTAGGGGGATCTTCTACGGGATAAACCAGCTTGTCCTAGAGGATCTTCTTGGTTCCTAGGGGGATCTTCTACGGGATAAACCAGCTTGTCCTAGAGGATCTTCTTGGTTCCTAGGGGGATCTTCTACGGGATAAACCATCTTGTCCTAGAGGATCTTCTTGGTTCCTAGGGGGATCTTCTACGGGATCTTCATCCCCGTTTGCTCCCAACGCCATTAACATACTTTTGGAGCTGCGTGATCCCAGCCTACGGAGGAACAATATTCATGTCTTCCACACCCACGACCTTCATCAACCACTCCCCCCCCCAAACCACTGTGGGTCCGCGGAACCTCTCCGCTTGCCTGTTGACCCCTCGCTATACATGGATTCTCCGTTTACCTAGTCATTTACGCATTATGATTCTTGTTGCAATTCTTGTCCCCTAACTCCCCTTGCCACTTTGCCAGCTTGTGCGCTCTTCAACCTGATGTGTTTGTATGAATACAGCTAGATTAAAACGTTTGATATTAAATTATTATTATATTTATATATGGCTGATGAAAAAAAAGATTGATTCTACATCCCGAAAATCATATTAACACACGCATGGCCTTCTTAGCAAATGCAATAGCAACAGGGATACGGCTGGTGTCCAACTCTCATGCCGGCGCACGTTTCGCTTCACAGGTGCGCCGGAACTGACGCAAAAAATGATTCCCCTTACTCAAACACAGGTCCCGATACAGGAAGCTGTTGGCGAATCCGAATTGGTAATAGTTTAACCGGATAAGGACGAGCACATTTGCCTCTGGACGTCTGACAGAAAAGTGTTTATAAACTGCTTACACTTTTTCTTCTTTTCATTAAAAAATCTTCTTTATTGTATCTCATACTTTGCAGTGCCGACTAGTTCTGATTTGAATTCCATCTCCTTTTGGACACTGAATTAAAAAAAATGTCATACAAAACGGTTTTTTGTTAATTTAAATAAATGATTACTAGCTCTGTTTTGAAAATTCCTATTTGAAGCCTCAATCGTCCACTAATTAAGAGGCTATACTTTATATGTTGGATTTAATATGCGATCTCCCCACTGAGTCCTTATTTTGTCAAACACAAAGCTGGAGAAAATCCATGTTATCTAATTAGGCTCACTGCTTAAGGGTTTCACTAGTTTGAATCCAAACCGATCAGAGATCAAACATCTTCAAAGATGTTTAAAATACTTTGGCGGGTTCCAAAAGTACTTAGAAAATAATAATGAAACAAATTGCTAAGGGTTGTAAAACGTTACCAGAAGCACATTGAGATATTTAGATAGTAGATATATACATACAAGAGTTGCTATATACGTAGCTCAAGAATTAATGTTAAGAGCCCCAGGCTATTTAGTCGTTCGTCAGGACACGCTATGTAGACCGCAGTAGAATTATGCTTACTTTCACTTGTTTATGTCTCAAGTGTAAAGTTGGTCTGAAGACTTTGGTTTGCGCTTGTCTGCTTTAGTTCACGCGAATACTTCAAAAGCGAAGTAATAATGGGTCATAATATATGTAGGTATGGATTTACATGTTTGTAAAGCCACTTCTAACAATGCGACTGGGATAACCTAATGTTTATTGAGAGGACACGGTCCTATAGAGTGTATATAGGAACAATTATACCAAGCATAATTGGTATAACTTAAGTTTTCTATGTAAGTGATAACTCAGGACTTATTGGTCACGGTAAAATAGTTACAGAGTAATGGGATTGGCTTGTCACAAACACCTTGTCTGGTTTAGATGTGTCAAGTCACCGTTGCTTAAATGGAAAGATGAAGTTATAAATATTTTGATAACATATCTTAACCAAAGTTTTGACATAGTTTACATTTAAATCTTAGGCACTGAGCTGTGTGACAACTAAGAATGTAAAGTGATGACCCCTTGAGGATAGAAGTAGGTCAAGTGAGGTGCTCTTGTTAACGGTTAAATGTCACTTCGTACACAACTGCCTTCGACTACAATGGCCAGATTCACGAAGCAGTTACGCAAGCACTTACGAACCTGTACATCTTTTCTCAATCTTTGGCGGCTTTGTTTACAAATATTAAACAGTTAATGAGCTCCGAAGCACCAGGAGGCTATTTATAACAATAACATCAGTTGACTGGGAAGTTTTCATGCTTGTAAACTGTTTAATAGATGTAACCAAAGCCGTCTTGGTCCAATGTCTGAAATAAAATATTCATGTAAATAAAAAAAGAGACTATGTAACTTAATAAATATATAAATTGCTATCCACACCTCTGTGGAAATAAACACATACATGTTTTGTTTGAAAGGACTGATAAGTGTACTTGTGTAAAAACAATTCGTAGCTACATTGTAACTATGTATACTGCACATTGATCACGTCACAGTAAACAGTTTCCGAAATACATAATACTGCCGATATATACATACACACACACACATACATTATATGCACATGTGATATAAAAGTAATTAACAGAAAGTGGGCCAAAATTTACTACCGTTTTGTGACGTGTGTGCGAAAGCTATGTTACATTTGTTGCTGCGCCTCTTAATTTTCTCATGTCAGTTTATCTCTCTTGGTGTTTACATAAATTGGTTGTTTTTATCTGACACCGTGAACAAAATGTCGCCTCTTCGTGTGGGGGTAAAGTTATGTCATGTATATTTTAATGTGGTTGTTTACATTGAAATATTATATGGTCACGACCTAACCCCTCCACCCACAGTCATCAGAATAATTAGTCTTCCCACCCACACGTCCCTGTGAGACACTCCCCCCCACCCGCCCCATGAGCATGGGGGGAGCGCAATAGTATATTGTGCACCCCCATACTCATCCCCGCCCCATGAGTATGGGGAGCACAATAGTGTATTGTGCACCACATACTCATCCTGTGAGCGGTAGCGCAAAAAACCATTTCAGAGGGCATAAAAGGTCTTTATCAGACCTCAACGGAGATAATTGCATTAACAATTGCAGCTATCCTGTACACCCTATAATTATTATATCAGCTAGTTACAGAGATTTTGTATTTCAATATCTCTGCATTTACAATTAATCATTATACATTAATGGAATGTCATTTTGCTAAGATTTAGGTATTCTAGCCATTTCACGCAGCGTGAGTTTAGATTTATCTCTAAATGGCTCAATATTATCATTGTCGTAAGATGCAATGCTCTAATGTGTCTTTATCCACACACTTTACACTTCATCTAGATCCCTATAGAAGCCGAACTGCCCGAGATACTTGAAGCCAAGTCAGCGCTCCAAGCAACAGCCTGTTGGACCAAGTTATCACAAGTAGAGCCTGGCCTCAGGCCGGGCTCGGAGGATAGAAGAACATCCGAAACTCTCTCCAGGTATCACAAGGAGTTACCAGAGATGCGGGTTGTGAGGGCTATGTACTGTAGGCCTGCTGCAGGGCGCAAACATGAATAGCCTCATTGGATAGGCAAGCCCCTGGGAATCTACCACAGCTAAACATTTATCAAACTACAGATATCTAGTCTTGTGATTGATGAGAAGAGAAAAAGAGACAATTAAATACAATAGCCGAGGGAAAGAACAGCTAGACTTAATGGCAGTTATGTGACATATATTTAAAGCTTAAAAAACCCACAAGACATCCACGGAGAGCATCAGTCAGGCAACTTCCATAAGCGAAGTCTTGAAGTGTTAACAACCCGCGAACAACATACAAGAATATGCACCCGTCAGCATTCCTACCAGCCACGCTCTTCACAAGTGAAACTGGATGCCGCCCCATGGAAGAGTCTCTCACAGTAGCCATTAAAGATCAACCCCCCCCCCACTCCAGAACGATGAAAACATGGATGAGAGGGCGCTCTCGACAACCTCAAGCACCATAACATATACAATAACCTCCAGATAGAAGACCCCAATATATCCAGATACGCGGGTCCTGGTAGCACAGTCGGCTTCGTTCTCGACTCTCACTCTAGAGTTCCGGGTACCTGTTCCTCATGACAGAAATGACTGGGGGGGCGTTTCCTATCACCTAATAGCCCTGTCCACCTAATAGTAAATAGGTACCCCAGGAGCTAGTCAGCCAACTGATCAGGTATCAGTGATCAACTGATTCCTATGGCTATCTTGTGATGATCCGGAATCATCACAAGGTAGCCAGCCGTAGGTAGGACCATGCGATTCACCGCCTATCTAGACCCAACCAAACACATTCATATGTATAACCTACGCTTGAAACAATCCAGTGATCCCTCAAAGTGTCTTATGTTACTCGGTAATCTGTTCCAAAAATAAACAACCCTATTCCCTACATTAGCCTAACAGTAATAAGAATTAGTTAATTATTACTATTATCCTAAGTAATAAGAATCATAATAATATTGTCAATACTACTAGTAATACTACTACTACTACTACTACTACTACTACTAATAATAATAATAATAATAATAAAAATAATAACAGTCTCCCCACGCTAACCTAGCAATCGTGAAGAATAAAATAGGAAAAATTCTGTAGTTAAAAATAATTTATGTTGTGGAATTAAACAAATATTAATTACAGTGAGAGGATGTCGAGGACAGACAAATATGTTATGATAATTAATAATTCATTTTTATCAGGGACAGGAAGCCTGTGTATATATATATAGTTTAGGCTTGTATGGAGCTCTCCCAGAAGGTCCAACTATTACTATCTCAACAATCCGATAACCCAATAACAATTGTCTAACCCCCCAGGTAAGCATTTACCGCTAGGTGAAAAGATGCATTAGGTGAAAGGAAATGTACCTAAATTATTTCTGTCCCGACCGGGAATCGAACCCGGGATCTGCATTTATGAATCGAGAATGTTAGTGTGTGAAGAGCCGCATGGGGTGAGGGAGGGGATGGAGGGGGAGGGGGGGATAGGATGGAGGGGGGAGGTAAGGGAGAGGATGGAGGGGGGGTGAGGGAGAGGATGGAGGTGGGGGGGGGTGAGGGAGAGGATGGAGGTGGGGGGGGGGTGAGGGAGAGGATGGAGGGGGAAGTAAGGGAGAGGATGGAGGTGGGGGGGGGTGAGGGAGAGGATGGAGGTGGGGGGGGGGGTGAGGGAGAGGATGGAGGAAGAAGAGTATTTGTCGGTGTGGTTGAAAACTGTTGTTGTACTTACTGTGTGTTTGTTTTATTTGCTCTTGTTAAGTGTACCACCATCTGCCACACTAACAGTAGTCACACTACAAGTAGTAGCAATCAAAGTACAAGTAGCAGCAGCGGCAGCAGTACCTTGTGAAGCACAAGACTAACTTCGACAATGTGCAGAGCTTCGCAACAAGATTAGTGTAAGAACTAAGAGATTTATGCTATGGGGATAAGTTAATGGAGCTAAACCTCACAATCCCAGAGGAGAAAACAGAGGGGATATGATCACAACATACAAAATACCGAGGGGAAACATGTGCAAGCCACCTACATCTACATCTACATCTACAACTTTAAAGACTAGATTCTACAAAGAATTCGACGTCAGAATAGTTAAATTATAATTCAACATTTACAAGAAGGCTTGTGAGCGGGGCATACAAATTTTAGGTCCCCGTAATCACTGTTATGTAAGCACAGAAGTAGCAACTCAGTGCAAGAAAGGTAGTAGGAATGGAAGAAAGAGGAGAATTGTAGGTAAACAGAATGTAGAGGAACGGTGGGGAGGGGGAGGGGGAGGGGGTGCGATAGTGTAAAAAAAACTGTAAGGAACCTGTAAGAAAAAAAGAGAATGAGAGAGGCAAAGAACTAGCTGGTCCCCACTACCCACGCCCGGACCCATAAATGCCCTCATCAGGCAAAGGGTGATGAGCAAGGGAGAATCGGGTTACCCTACCACTATCTTCCTCACCCACCACCACAACCACCCCTCTCACCACAACCACCTTCCCACTCACCACAACCCCTCACCACAACTACCTTCTTTCGTTTCAACAATTTCGTGTCAATTCTTGTCAGAATCTGTGATATCCCATGCTGATCACAGTATTAAAATCTGTTTCGTCTAGTGGCAGAATTAAGGCTCAGGTGTTACAGGCATCGTGACTGTAACATGACGTACAGTCAATGGTGGCGAACATGAACACTCCTAACTCCCCAAGAGTTAGGAGTGTTTAAGTTCACAACACACAACTGTGAAGGACTCTTAAGTCAAGTGTCCAAAGATGTCAAAATGGTTGTAGCGGAGAGGGTCCAGAGGTCAGAAGGTAGCTGGAAATAGGGAGAACTGTCATAAAAGATCATGTCTATTAAAGGGGACCTCAATAAACATAACAGGTATTTTATCCCCAACAATGGGGGGAAACCAATCCCAAATGGATAACCTCTCCCCCCCTTCACCGTCACTTACACACACAACAGCTGCCTCCGTCAAAATTGTAATTAATTTTGTCAATAAAGATCCAGACCACACACTAGAAGGTGAAGGGACGACGACGTTTCGGTCCGGACCGAAACGTCGTCGTCCCTTCACCTTCTAGTGTGTGGTCTGGTCAACTCTTTTTGGAACTCTATGGCCCAAGGTAAACAGTTACAATATTTACAGTGTCAACTCGAGAGAACAGGGTGAATGAGCAGCCCTACTAATATTAAGTATAATTATAATATTAATAATATAAAATATTAAATCCTTCAAAGGTGCCCTATAAGGCTTCCCCGGATGCTGCATATCCTCTTCTTCGAGGTAGGCCGAGGGTCCCCTACAAGCCCAACCAGATGTAGTACCCCCTAATATATTTTAAAACTAAATTATATTTTCAATTTTTGTATTAATTTTGGTAAGGTAAATGTGGAACAATCAGCCTAATGTAGGGGAAAGTTTGGCGAAAATTATTAATTGTAAATAGGAACTGCCTTGCAAGGGCCAGTAGGCCTACCGCAGTTACTGGTTCATATGAGCCAATAGGCCTACAACAGCGTTTCTGCCTCACATGGTCCATTATGTCTTCTGCAGTTGTCATAGCCTCGTGTAGAAGTGACGGGAATGTTGGTTAATATTTGGGTAAAACTCAACTATTAATGTATGAGGGAGGAGATGGCCATCTAAGCCATGACGAGCAGTAAGATGTTGAGACAAACAGAATACTTAAGCTTTCAGATGGCGGCTGGTGTTTATTTTGAGGGAGGTAAACACCATGTTGTTGTGAGAGATGAGACTGCGTCCTCCCTCCCTCCCTCCA
Source organism: Procambarus clarkii (assembly GCF_040958095.1). Classification (NCBI taxonomy): domain Eukaryota; kingdom Metazoa; phylum Arthropoda; class Malacostraca; order Decapoda; family Cambaridae; genus Procambarus; species Procambarus clarkii. The sequence continues at coordinate 21,277,251 of NC_091229.1, read as the reverse complement.
TCCACCTTACTTCTCTCTCCCTTCTCAATACCTCTCTCTCCCTCTCACCTCTCCTCTTCACTTTCCCTCCATCCTCTTCACCTTCCTCATCATACCTCCATCGTTCTCACCACTCACCTAACCTCTCTCTCTTCATCACCCCCTCTTTCCCTCGTACTCCCTCTCCTCTCTTTTCCTTTCTTCCATTCCTCCAATTTTAAACATCAACTTCTCTTCGTAATCTCTTCCCGTCACCTGTCCCCTTTCTTCTAACTGAATGCACCTAACTAGCGGGTTGTCCCCAGGGTTCGATGCCGGCCCCACCCTCTTTATAGTCAATATAAAGATCTTAGAGACTGGATTAACCTTATCAAATCGTTAACACAAAATGCTACAACTCAGTCAAATTGTATAAGTCTCCAGACTCCAGAGGGACGTGGTAGCGCAGTGGTCTGACACCTAGATGACGCACTTCAGAGTTGTAGAATGTAATCAACTTGGCTATAATGATGTCAAATACGAATGCACAGTGCAGGCGATAAGTCACAATAACGTGGCTAAAGTATGTTGACCAGACCACACACTAGAAGGGGAAGGGACGACGACGTTTCGGTCCGTCCTGGACCATTCTCAAGTCGATCGTTCCTTCACCTGGTCAACGAATACACAGTGTTCAGCAAACTACTCCATATGAGTAGTGAAGATAAGGATCTTAAAGAGTGATCAGAATATCGAGCCCCTGGACAGGGAGGATCGACTGGGTACCAATCTTTGACTGTTTGCTATTCACTCCGTAATAATTTAGGGGGGCCTGGTTGTAACCCGACTGTCGAGCTGTGTTCCAGAAAAAAAATAGAAGGGTAAGACTTATGATGAGCTGTGTGGAAGGGAAGCTTGCTAATGAGAGCCAAGTCCTGTACCCAGCAGTGTACATACAAAAATAAATACAGGTTTCAAGCCGCGAGTAAAAATGCCAATCAAATTTCCTAGCTAGAAATTTTTATTCTAAATCGCCACAAATGCTGACATTTGCTATAAAGTGTCGATCTGACCTTACATAATAGGCTGTGAAATCTTGGACTATTAATTGAAAACAAATATGAAGCTTAGCAAAGTACAGAGAAAGGCAGATTGCATGAGTATTTCAACAAATACATTGCAATACAGTACGGGATGATTGACTCAACTTGTCCGAAATAAGGTCTTCCCGGTCTCTTAACAGGAATTGCACAACACACCAAACACGAAGGATTCATCTTTAATGACCAGTAATTATCTAATAAAAATGCAATTAAAAACTCAAGTACCCTAACAAGGAACAAGAATATAATGACATAGTTTATAGCAATTATGACTTGATATCTTAATACAAATGTGCGGATATGTTTGTATATCGAAATTTACAATCATAATGCATATTGAATATAATCTCAACATTATGGAGGGTGAAAATGTGGAATGTGTATAGGAAATTGTAGTAATTGTTATTGCTACAAATTACCACCATCATACCATGATAACCTCACTATCATCATTACCACCATGATAACCTTACTATCATCATTATTTGTGTATTTGTGTACTGTATGTAAAAAATTTACACCAATTCTTTCATACACTCCTGAGTGCTTTGTCAAGATCTGAGTATGGGGTTAGGACGAGACTCACATCTCGACGCCTAATCGCTGAGATGTAAGTCCCAACTTGAACTTTAGGGTACGAGAGCTAACTAAAGCTCGATCCTGTAGGCACAAATAGGTGAATGGTGACCACGTGCCCATCGCCTGGTCACCATATATGTTCCTTCACACCCCACCTACCACCAATCCCGCACCATCAACATCAAGGAGCACCAAGGTAATCATCTTTGGAATTCGCATATGTTGAAATACATGCAAAGAACTTTACAAACCCTCAGCTTAAAATTCGAGCAATTTAGTACGTCATTTTCTGTCCAAGGTGAACAACCCGCCTTTTATCATGACACAATATATTCACCATCTCTAAAACTATATTTTTACCTGTTCCTCTTTGTTGTAATAGCTCCTCCCCCCAAAACAAAAAAAAATCCATACACCCAGCCCACTGCATTCTTGAAGACACGAAGCGACAGACAAGCTCTCAGAATTACAAAACCCACAATTGCGTCACCTTTCCCAACAATACGCTAAGCAGATCCACAAACACTGAATACTTTAAAACACTTTGATTCCCCACAACACTACATGTAGACTTTACACGTAGCAAACGCAATATACCATGCAAACCTTCACAGCCCAAACACTGCCCTATCTGGGCATGAGGAGCCAGTGACAGCGAAACTATGGCTCAGGTGATATTAAACGGTCTTCAGTGTTCTGCCTCCTGAACTGCGAGCAGGCAAATTGGGTTAGGCTTTTGTCACTATTAAAATACATTCTCTACACGATCTGTTCTATTCTCTTTCACATTTCTCCCTCACCCACATGGGTAGCCTCATCGTACAACTACATTCATGCTCACACCAACCCCCCATCTATTCTCACAGTTCTTCGCCCCATATTCACCATCACTCAGATCACTCACCCGCCAACTTTCCATATCCTCACGAATTTACACTGGCCATCTGCTCTCATCCCAGCCCTCATCCACCCTCCACCCTTAGTTACACAGTACACACCCAATTTAACACCCACCCTGACATTCCTCATCAACACAATCTCACCCTCCCCTTCCCAACACAAACTGCCTCCATTCTCATCACCTACTATCCATCAACCACCTGTCCTCAAAACATTCTTGCCCATCCAAATAATCCCCCAAAACATTCACACGAGAAAGGAGAAACAAAATGCCGCTATGTTACAAGTAGGAGTGCCGCAGGGGTAGTTATAATAGGCCATTTTGTCCTTATATCAACAGCATCCAGAGGAAATATGTGAAATAAAACCAATAAGAAGAATATTTGAAAAAAAAAGACTACGGAAGTTTACAGAGAAACCTAGACATCATCTCCGTTGTTTAGCATACTGGGGGACGGGGCATTTAGCCTGAAGCAGTATAAGAAAAAATAAAGGTAAAAACACTTAAACAAACACTCTATTCACGGTATCATATAGTATAAGGCTAAACAAACACCACCGCACTCCAGCAATCATCCACACAGCGCCACAGCACAATCCAGCACTCATCCACACTTGCAGCTCATCAAAATCCAGCATTCATCCACTACCTCCTTGTGTATTCCTGGTGGCTTCTGAAAATCTTTTACCCTATAGCTGTTTCCTAGTGGAAGTGTCTAAATTTTAGCCCGTCCTCGAGTAGCCTATTGGAAAAATGGTGTACCAAAATGCTGGAATCGAACCTAATCTAACCTATCGACCCACCCATAGAAAAGTTGATGTTTGTCAGTCACTGCGATTTGGAGTACCCTCTTTATTTGTCCATGGCGATTTTGAGGTCAAAATGCGGTCATTATTGAAAAGGACGGGTTACTCATTCCGTGGGGAGTCTGGTGGTAGTGACTCAACCCGTACAGGCTTGTATCTGGTGGTTTTGGAAAGTGCCTCACCCCATGGGATCATTATAATCACATAATAACTTAGTTTTAAATGATTAAGTGCTAAGGGTCGCCTCCCCTTGAAGCGTCCTTGGCGTGCTTACTTTTGGTCTGCTCGTCTGCTTGTATGTTTGTGTGTATTATTCTTACCAAAAATATCGATTTCAAAGTATATCTTAAAAGTTCTTAAGTAGCACTCAGCACTTTAGCAAATTTCCTCCGTTGGGCTTTCATAATTATTTCCTCTTCATTCTGGCTAAACTGATATATTTTATATTACTTGTTAACATTTCTCTTTTGAAGAGCCCTGTAGCTTCTGCTTTTTATCTTTGCACGCTTTTTTGTGATATTAAAAAAAAAAATTCTCCGAAACCAAACCGCACCAGTTTAAATTCATATGCAGGCGATAAGTATCAAGATTCTAGAGAGCAGAGTTCCTGCTCTACTCATTAGACACAAGCAATCTCCCAGTTACGTTGCCCAACTTACTTTCACTCCCGATTTTGCACACAACAAAATGGGGAATCACTAACCTGGTGATCTACTGTATTCTAATAATTTAACCAAAACGAAACCTATTGAGTAATTCAAGGTTTGCTTCTGAAGTAACAAAAATAGGATATTTGTGTTCGTCAATCAGAAGCCTATATAATCATAGGCTAGTCACATGATTAGCACAAAACATCCTGTTGTACCAAATTGAACGTAAATTATTTGGACGAGCGGAATTTTCGTAAACAATCCACGGAAACTAAATGCTCATCCCGACAATAAACATTGTTCACCCTCTTTTTCCTATCAGTAATATTGCTAGAAAATTTGAGTCTGAAGATATCATTGACAAGCAATATTAAGTGCTCTCGTAATTGTCCTTTCTGGGGTTGAGCTTCGGCTCATTGGTCTTGCCTGTTAATTATAAATTAGTGAAAGCATATATATATGTATATAATTACAATACTCCAACAATAAAAATTTGAATTTATTACACTGGTACAAGGAAAGAATGGCACAAAAATATAAATATTTGTTAGTAAAAAATTCTGCTCATGTAAGCATCAAGATATATAGACCAGTCAGCTGTTACTTGTTGGCCTCAATGTTGCAGTGTTGCAATGTTTTGTTAGTGACAGATGTATGTATCAGCAGTGTGTAGCCTGCTGATCAGTAACCCGCAGGCAGGACATCACTAGGAGCTATGCTGTAGCCTGCTGATCAGTAACCAGCAGGCAGGACATCACTAGGTGCTATACTGTAGCCTGCTGATCAGTAACCAGCAGGCAGGACACCCCCTGGGTGGTTGCACAGTACGTTATAGCCTGCTGATCAATAACCAGGACATCACTAGGTGCTATGCTGTAGCCTGCTGATCAGTAACCAGCAGGCAGGACATCACTAGGTGCTATGCTGTAGCCTGCTGATCAGTAACCAGCAGGCAGGACATCACTAGGTGCTATGCTGTAGCCTGCTGATCAGTAACCAGCAGGCAGGACATCACTAGGTGCTATGCTGTAGCCTGCTGATCAGTAACCAGCAGGCAGGACATCACTAGGTGCTATGCTGTAGCCTGTTGATCAGTAACCAGCAGGCAGGACATCACTAGGTGCTTTGCTGTAGCCTGCTGATCAGTAACCAGCAGGCAGGACATCACTAGGTGCTATGCTGTAGCCTGTTGATCAGTAACCAGCAGGCAGGACATCACTAGGTGCTATGCTGTAGCCTGCTGATCAATAACCAGCAGGCAGGACACCCCCTGGGTGGTTGCACAGTACGTTATAGCCTGCTGATCAATAACCAGGACATCACTAGGTGCTATGCTGTAGCCTGCTGATCACTGACTATCAAGCAGGACACCATTAGTGCTGCTGCTCTTAGCTGATGTCAGAGCTGCGTACGGTGGAAGTTATGCTCTTGTTTTTGTCCTAGCCTGACAGTTCTGACTGACCAAGCGGCGACCCGAAGTGATCCCAATGATCATCTGCGCCTTAAAAGGTCCTGCGCAGCTCAGCATCTTGACTGTACACGATGCTTCTAGTGACGCATGAACTTGTGTTTTATTTACTTATTATTTAATGAAGGAAAATATGTCCTGGAAGTGATATTGACCATTATCGAAAATCGAAATGATGTGATTATATTGGATAAATGAGTAAACTATACGAAACTTAAGGTTACGTACGAATAAAATTTCGCTATTTTTAATCGCATATTATATAAAATAGCGAACGGACAAATAGCCAAAACTGACTACTTGGACTATTATGTAAGGCCCTATTTGCCTAACAGGTAGAGTGATTTTCGTTAGTTTCAACAACAATTTGTACCTGCCCAGGATGCAACCCCACAACAAGCTGACTAACTCCTGTGTATACCTACTTATTGTTAGGTGAACAGGTACATTAGGTGATAGGAAATGCGCCCAACCATTTCTGTCTCGCCCAGGATTCGAACCCGGATTTTTTTTTCTTTGTAAGTCGAGAACGAACTCGACTGTTCTACCGGGATTCTTAAATATATATAACAATCAGGGTTTTCGTGATCATTGTTGTATAAGTAACAAATCCATTTTCATCATTAAGAAATGATCCTCACGAAGAGAGACTCGAAGTATATCATTAGATTCCTCATAGAAACATACAGCCCCGCTCCTGTGCCAGGTAAGTTACGGGCTCACCATAGCCCGTGCTACTTGCCCCGCTCCTGTGCCAGGTAAGTTACGGGCTCACCATAGCCCGTGCTTCTTGCCCCGCTCCTGTGCCAGGTAAGTTACGGGCTCACCATAGCCCGTGCTACTTGCCCCGCTCCTGTGCCAGGTAAGTTACGGGCTCACCATAGCCCGTGCTACTTGCCCCGCTCCTGTGCCAGGTAAGTTACGGGCTCACCATAGCCCGTGCTACTTGCCCCGCTCCTGTGCCAGGTAAGTTACGGGCTCACCATAGCCCGTGCTACTTGGAACTTTCGTTCCAAGTAGCTGAATCTAAAACAACAAACAACAACCTCGTAAAACTTTGCACATGAGCGACTGCCAAGAGCCCCTCCAAAAAACTGGGAATTCTCTTCAAGTCTACAAGAGATTTATTTAACCTCAGTTCAGCGCTGCAAGTCTCAACTTCCCTTCTCTGCAGAACCGCTCTCCCATTTGGACACGCTTCTCTACCAAAATTCTAGACACAGTTCAGAGGAACGGTGGAGCTTTGTAATTACTTGATTCGTGTTCTTGAGGATATCCTCATAATGCACCCGAAATTTGCCAGTGCAAGCTACTGAACATATGGCCCTGTATGACTAACCATCCTGCGAGATGGGGACTTTTAGTATCACTGCTATCTTATTCACTCTTGTGTTCGTGATATCCTCATAATGCACCCAGAGTTTGCCAGTGCAGACTACTTATCACATGCCTCTGTATGACTAACCATCCTGTGTGATGTGGATTTTTAGCATCACGTAGCTAGCTTTTTGACACACTGTACTTCCCTTCATAAAGTCTAGGGTAGCTGCACAAATGCACATGTACATAAATGTATTAAAAACAGCTTGTCTCATCAGTTAATCTGATCTCACATCTAAGCTCATGTCATCAGGCTACTGTCGCGAAGATACATGTCTTTGCAGACCTAACAACAACGTAACTTGAAGAACAATAGTGTTTCTATTTTCTGTGAAAAAGTCCATCAAGCTGGCGTAACTCATCTTAGCAGGGAGAGGGGTGGGGGGGCAGAGGTCCCGCAACCTCCAGTATTTTATGTAATGTAATACCGACTGTCCGGGGCTTAATCTCAGTCTGATCTTAATCCCCCATCTTCAACACCCCCTTTCCCCCTCACACGCTGGTGAAGAAACACAGAGGGTGTGTGAAGAAAAAAAGTGGTAGAATTGTCAAAATATCGAGATTGCTTCTAATTGTAGCCAAGACGACAGTCCGTGTCCACGACAGCATGGAAATACTGTAGTCTGTGACCATAAGAAGAGCATGGAAATAGTCCGTGTCCACAAGAGCATTGAGAAATAGTCCGTTACCACAAGACCGTGTCCACAAGAGCATTGAGAAATAGTTCGTTTCCACAAGAGCATTGAGAAATAATCCGTTATGACAAGAGCATTGAGAAATAGTCCGTTACCACAAGAGCATTGAGAAATAATCCGTTACGACAAGAGCATTGAGAAATAGTCCGTTACCACAAGAGCATTGAGAAATAGTCCGTTACCACAAGAGCATTGAGAAACAGTTCGTGTCCACAAGAGCATGATAATAAACAAAGTAGAAAGCAGAAGTTGCATACAAGATCGACTTGGAAAGGCATTTATTAATGTCACCACAGAATGTTACCACATAAAATGATGGATAAATGAATATCAGATAAAGAACAGAGGCGGAAACTCGATTTTCTAATTATCAGATCGCAGGGAGAGGTATAATCTTAAATCCTAGTTTCAGCACTGCAGAAAGCTCTTGTTGGGGCATTACCCCCACACCGCTACTCTTTCTGATCCTCATGTCTGACATCAGGATGACATCATGTCATCTTTTGTGGACGATACCAAAATCCGCTCATAAAAATTCCTTCGATGAAGGAATAAACTACAGTCACTCATGTATTTTTTGTCTAGTGAACATCTGAAAATAGCATTATGTATTAAAGTCACGAATTCCAAGTACTTCAACGTGGAAAATATAAGTGAAATATTTATGAGTAAAAATGTCAAATGGCATAAAGTTTAGAGCACAAAAAGAAGCAAGCCTAGCATCAGCAAGGAAAATTACAGACTGGATTATAAGAACATAACAAGGGTTGCCACGTCAATGATGGTAGTCTTTAAAACTCTGTTGCTCTCTCGTCTACTGCCTCTCGTTTCGTGTGAGGGCGAGATATGAGCTAGAAAATATACATAAATTCTTACTGCTTGCATATATAGAGTGAAACTACTGGGGGTGTCTAGGAAGTTCTCAGAATGTCCTCCCTGGCACAGAGACGAGGGATCTATCTCATGATTTCTGCATTAGGTCCCAATCACTTATTAAAGTGAAGGATACTGCAGGAGACGTAAAATAAGCACAGTGATTATAATATCAGGAACACGATTAGAAAACGTGTGACTATTGGAGGCCCACGACTTGTCAACTTTCTAGCACAAAATATAAACAATATTGACAGAGCAAAGGTACAAGACTTCATGTAAGAACTAGACAGGTTCCTGCAGGGCGTGTCTGCTGAACCGATTTATGATGGTTATGCGGGTCTGCAGGCCGTGACCATGACCATGGTCACGGGCATGCTGCAGCTGCAGGAACAGCTTCACTGAGGATCCTGTTCAGTGAAGCTGTTCAATGCTCTCTACTGGAGAATGCCTTGTAACAAACTAGTATACTGTCCCATACACACTTGTAAAATGTTTTATATAGGCATATCTAAATACAAGCTTCAGCATCTGTTGTTCTACAGTCTCTTCAGGAACTTGACCGTCTACTATAGCCTTCTCTTTTTCAATAAAATAAAATTACAACACCCACCAGTGTCACAACACCCCCAATTATCATGACAGCACAAGTAGCCTCGCCACAACACCAGCGATAATCATCACGTCACAAAACACCCAGGGCGTAACATCTATGATCTAGTTATAACCCCAGCATTAATAACAGTTGTTATCTGCCTCAACAAGGGTCATGAGCAACAAGGGTCATAAGCGACAAGGGCAAGCGTCTTATCCACCATGCCTTCATTGTATCAGGATTTCAGCCGACTGTAACTTCTCCTTCTGCGTTACAGGGAAATAACTAATGTGTTGTTGTTAGTTGCTCTTTGTAGCCCGACTAAATGGCCACTTTACATTCCTCAACTATTTTACATATCACTGAAACTATTTGGATAGGAGTCAACAACCTCTTCAATGGACGCAATTGCAAGTGGCGTAAAATTAAAAAGACACTATGGTTCATATTGCTGTATGAAAATTAATATGACAAGAAGCAGTCATGTGGATGTTTTGCCCAGTTCATTTATATGTAGTAATACTGCTAATTATAAGCGTTGTAATTAATGTGCAGCAGTTCAGGAGGAAATTAAAACGATGTTGAGTCTGGCAAATTAGCATAGAGCCATATAATTGTCATTCTTATGAAACAAATGCAGTAATAAATTAATGGTGCTACTCACCCACTGGGCCAACACTAGAGTATCAAATGAACAAAACACCATTATACATGGTGGTGATACACCCGCGCAAAGCACCAATAACATTCCAAAGGTTTATGATGAAAAAAAACAACTGTGACGAAGCACAGAGGCCAACTTGAAGTTAGGTCAAAGGTCAACGCACGATCAGTTATAGGAGCCTAGCCATATAAACCCAAGCCGCCTTACGACTTTTGTTTTCGAATTTGTTCTGCTGCTTTGACATTTGATGGCGGCGCACGAGTCGAGCTTGCCAGATGGACGAGATATTGTGATTATATTACATAACTCACATATATAATGATTTGACTGTTGCCATTAATGGCGTTCAGTTTACTGTACGACCCATAATCATCATGCGAGCTTTAGTGAGGAAGGACAAAATAGGACATAATACAAATAGGACAAAACGTATTTGGCTTATGGATGTCAATCCACAATTATCCACAATTTTTTCTTGATCATCAAGCGATCAATTCACATATAGCTTAAATACATAAGAATTGCAATTTCCAAAGTTTCAAGGATCAAGACATATTTTCCATCTTATTAATAGCTACTATTTCATTCATTTATTTATTTATTATGCACCCTATACCCATCCCGTAGGCGGTGGTAGAAAGGGTTACAGAGGCACATAATAGGTTCAGCCCATAGTTCATTTAGCCATGCAAGGGACAGTCTTGTGAAGCTAGTTACACAACTGTTAATATTATATATACATATATATATATATATATATATATATATATATATATATATATATATATATATATATATATATATACATGTATATAGCTATTAGCTCTTGGACTTCCCCATTCCCCCCACCTTTCTAGCCGATCAATTCTTTTCCTCTAATATGTCTACTACATATTTTCTAACACATTTTCTCTTGTGCCAGGTGCCTGACCAGAAGATCGAGCTGGTGTTCCTGGTAGACGCGTCGGCGTCGGTGGGGGCGGAGAATTTCTTCAACGAGATCAAATTTGTCAAGAAACTGCTGGCCGACTTCGCAGTCTCCTACAACCAGACGCGCGTCGCTGTCATCACCTTCTCCAGCAAGAATAAGGTGAGTTGAAGATGCAGGTAGTGGGGTTCAGCAGTCCTCTTACGATGTAAATATTTTGAACTTTGTCTTCAGTGTAAATAGCAGTGGTTCAGCAAATGATGATGAGTTCAGTTCAAGTGATCATATCGACATTATAATATACTGTGATCTTTATATATATTAATTGTGAAAACTTTCCAATTAACTGGAACAATATCATTGAAGAGCTGTACATATTTCGGGTGATTAAGTGGTACATTCTTGCAAAGCCACTAACACGTATTTAGTTTTAGTACACACGAAGGCCAGAGTCCAGAAAGTGCAAACTCGCCAGGAAAATGCATTAGTCAGGTCTGGCAGATGGGATATAGCAACCCTGATGCAAAGGTCACAAAGGACCCTCTGAGGATGAGATGATTGCAAATCATCTTCACTGCCAACGAACATAACAAAGCAATATCGGTAATGATTATCTGGTAGAAGATGGCAAGGGATAAGTTGTAAGGATACAGGTAGAATGAAAGGGAATGTGGGAGGGAGGGTCGAAGCCCCCTTCCACCATGTGGAAGAGGTACGCAGTAAAGCTGGAAAAGGGGTGCAGCCAGTATGTGTATACAGTTGAACAATGATAAGGGTGCTGCCAGTATGTGGGAGAGATATGCAGTTGAAAATGGTAGGTGCTGCCAGTATGTGGGAGAGATATGCAGTTGAAAATGGTAGGTGCTGCCAGTATGTGGGAGAGATATGCAGTTGAAAATGGCAGGTGCTGCCAGTATGTGGGAGAGATATGCAGTTGAAAATGGCAGGTGCTGCCAGTATGTGGGAGAGATATGCAGTTGAAAATGGCAGGTGCTGCCAGTATGTGGGAGAGATATGCAGTTGAAAATGGCAGGTGCTGCCAGTATGTGGGAGAGATATGCAGTTGAAAATGGCAGGTGCTGCCAGTATGTGGGAGAGATATACAGTTGAACAATGGTAGGGGGTGCCGCCAGTATATTGTGTGTATTGATCATATTAAGCAAGACGTACACAAAGGAAAACCAATAAGTGCTTAAAAATAATGGCAATAGGCTACTGAGAACCAAGCCCCGAGAGAGTACGGTAATGGTTATCTCTGAAACCTTCATACCTGTCAGTCTGGGACATCGGTGTATCAAGTCCCATTATAAAATTGATAGTGCTGATGGGTTGGATTACGTGGGGAGCTTCACATCGTCCCACAGTCCTCTGTCTGCCACTTAAGCTACTGACAGCTGTATCACCCTCAACTATCTAAGACCACTATCACCTGCACCTTTGAGAGCATTGTTCATTGTTGTTTACCAAAAATATGATTGATTGATTGATCGATGAAGATTAAACCACCTATGAAGTGGCACGGGGATGAATAGTCCGTAAAAAATATGATCGTACTACCAAGCGTCTAAGTCTGAATGAAAAGACACATCAAACACTTTATGTAGCATACATAAATCTGTGTATCTATGTATTTACGTATGTAGCTTAGCCTAGCATTTTAAAAGCACTACAATCACCTTCTGTGGTTGATTGTTCAATAAATCCCTGAACTATATGTTTGACAAATCTCTCATGCACCCTGTCCATGGAGGACAGAAGAAAATGTATATATTCTGGTTATCACTGTAAATGTGTGGCCACGTCTGTGGTAGAAAATAATAATAATAAACAAAAGCCTGAATGATACGGTTTGGTTCCCCATAGTTGGCTGCAGGAAGCCGTTGCCTTTATTACTCTTATCAAGGTCCCGCTAGGTTATATATGGACCTTCCCAGGATGTAACCCACAACAGTTGCTTAACTAATAAATAAATAAATAAATATGTTTATTCAGGTAAGGTATATACATACAAGTGATGTTACATTAATGGATTGATATATAGATAGAGCTAGTACATACAATGCCTAAAGCCACTATTACGCGATGCGTTTCGGGCAAGAAAAACATTAATATCTAGAACTTAATACTAGAACTTAAGATATATCTAGATATAAGATCTATAACTAGTCTATAACTAGATCTATATAATAAGATCTATATATCTAGTCTATAACTAGATCTATATAATAAGATCTATATATCTAGTCTATAACTAGATCTATATAATAAGATCTATATATCTAGATATAAGATCTTAAGATCTAGATATAAGATCTAGAACTTAAGATCTATATCTAGATATAATATCTAGAACTTAAGAACTCTCCGGTTCCTATTTACTGCTAGGTGAACGTAAGTATGAGGTGAAAAAAAACGTGCTCAAACGATTCCATCCCGACGGTGGAATTGAACCATGAACCATTCGACTGTGACCCAAATTTTTTCTTGGCGATTTCTTCAAGCTGAATTTTAAAGCTCAGCAGAGTTTTGGCATTTACAGCTTCGGCGGGTAGGCGGTTCTATGGGTTTATAACCATGTGGGTGAAAAATCATTTCCTGTTTTCAGTCCTACACCTTGGCTTGTTGAGCTTGAAACCGTTGTTTCTTATTTGCGTTTCATCTGACCTTTTGACTCCTGGTTCAATCTTGACGCCGAGCGAGAGGAGCGGAAGTCTGGATACCTCCTCCACCTGGAAGCCGCCGGTTCACGTCCTGTTTTCGCGTTTTGGCTTTGCTACTGCCGTTTGGCATCCCTCTTCAACGGTTCGGTTGTACGACGCCTGGCGCACATATTGCCTTGGGTCACGGGATTGTTGATAGATTTTTTTTTGGCTTGTTCTGGCTGGTTCTCCCGGCGGGGTGACGGTGTTCGGGGGCCGGCTTGGCCGAGAGGTGCCGGGGGTTGGTGGGTCTTGGTGGGCTCCTGGTGTGCCCTCAGGTGTGGTGGGCTCTTGGTGTGCCCTCAGCCGTGGTGGGCTCTTGGTGTGCCCTCAGCCGTGGTGGGCTCTTGGTGTGCCCTCAGCCGTGGTGGGCGGCCGGCTTCTGCTCTGCCGGGGATGACTTTTTGCGTTTTAGTTGGGGGGCAGAGTTTTGGTTTTGCTACCTGGTGTTCTCTGTGTGGAGCGAGGCCGGTGCTTGTCACCCTGTCCTCAGTTCAGGCTCCTTAAATAAAGCGATTTAACATTATTATATATTCCCTGATATCCTCAAAAAAGCAAGAGTAACGCCAGTCCATAAAGGAGGCAATCCGGCGGACATAAACAATTATAGACCAATATCAAATCTACCCATTCTATCAAAAATATTTGAAAAAATTATTTACAAACAGCTCTATTCCTACCTCGTAAAATTCGACATACTCAGCCCCTGCCAGTTTGGCTTCCGGTCCCAAAAGAGCACCAACGATGCAATCATTAGTCTCCTTGACATTATCTACTCAGCCCTTGACAAAAATGAGTTTCCGATTGGACTCTTCATTGACCTAAGAAAAGCCTTTGATACTGTTAATCACAACTACCTCTTACTTAAACTCCAGCATTATGGAATCCGAGGCCTTGCCCTTGACTACATCCGATCCTATCTTAGTGACAGACACCAATATGTAACCATCAATGATACAACTTCTTCCACTCTACCAATTACCGTTGGAGTGCCACAGGGCAGCATCTTAGGACCTCTTCTATTTCTTATATATATAAACGATCTGCCTAATGTCTCTAATATTCTCAAACCTATATTGTTTGCTGACGATACTACCCTTATCTACTCAAACCTCAACCCACATACACTAAATAATGTTGTGAATAATGAATTAAAAAAAGTCCACTTATGGATGTCAACGAACAAACTAACATTAAACATCGAAAAGACTTACTACATCTTATTTGGAAGCAAATCACCAAATGCAATTCAGCTACAGATAGACAACATTAACATCAGTAATAAAAATGATGGCAAGTTTCTTGGCCTATTCCTAGACAAGAGACTCAACTTCAGCACCCACATTCAACACATAACTAAGAAAGTCTCTAAGACAGTTGGTATACTCTCCAAAATCAGATATTATGTTCCTAACTCTGCTCTCCTCTCACTATATTATGCACTAATCTACCCCTATCTTAATTATGGTATCTGTGCATGGGGGTCTACCACTGCAAACCACCTTAAGCCCATCATCACACAGCAAAAATCTGCTATCAGAATAATAACTAACTCTGCTTTCAGACAACACTCAGCTCCCTTGTTTAAATCCCTAAACTTGCTAAATATTAACTCCCTCCACACATTCTCTTGTGTCAACTACATTTACAAAACCCTGTTCTTAAATGCAAACCATGCTCTGAAACTCTCCCTGGACAGATGTAATAGGACCCATTATCACCACACCAGAAATAAATATCTCTTTGATATCCCCAGGGTCAAACTTAATCTGTGTAAACACTCTATGCAAATTAAGGGACCTAGTCTATGGAACTCACTCCCTAGTGAATTGAAAAACTGTAAAACTTTTGCCTTATTTAAAAGCAAAACCAAAAAGTGCCTAACTTCATCTTCTTAGTTTCCTACACTGAGCTTTAAATTTGCTCTGTACCTAGTGTTACCCAATCTCCTAATTTTTATGTAATATCAAACAACCTTATCATTGTGTTCATTGCTGTCTTCTTTTATGTGCTAGCCATATGCTGTATTGTGACTACCAATTTTTGTCAACTACCATTCAAGCTATCATTGCAATCAATCTTATATTGTTTCTGCTGTATTGTGCCTACCAATTTGTTGTCAACTACCATTTTAAGCGGTCATTGCAATCAATCTTAGCTACCTATGTGCTTTAATATACTGTACCTACAATTTTCTCTCATCTTTTTTTTCATTTCATGTAATCTGTTATCATTTTTTTGTCTATAAATTTTGCAAGTATTTACCTCCTTAAAATTTTCTTAGATTAAGGACCTGCCCGAAACGCTGCGCGTGCTAGGGGCTTTACAAGACTGTAATTACCATATTTGTATCCTCACATTCCTTATGTACATTCTTGTGTATGCATAAATAAATAAATAAATAAATAAATATTAAAGCTCAATGTATAGTTAGGCGTAGGTAAGGTTAGGTTTCCAGCTTCTGTTGGTGAATATTTGTACTTGACGTATTGGGTGAAGTATGTGCCGAGTTGCGATTCGAACGGAGGTCGTCAGCAAAGCACTGTTCGAACGTCATCAGTTATAATAATACTAATAATTTTTATTTAAAAAGTACAAACATACATACATAGGATATACAAAGATTATATAAATCATGAGTCAGTTATGAGTTGTACAACCCGTCCCCTACCAACAAACTCCAAATGGTCGCCACAAACCACTTGTTCATGAGTGAAAAAACATTTTACACAAGACTCACAACTGATGACAGTTTTCTCGAGCAGTGCTTCGTTTACGCTCTCTGTTCAGATCGCACGTCTATAAATTATTCCTGATCAATTCTTCTTTCCCGTACTGCAAATACCAACAATTGATAACAGAACCTAACCACCTAAGTTGCCTAAATATTCAGTGCATTCTAGTATGTAATAATATTACCTTATATTTGAGAAATTGACTATTCGTTCATAAATAGGGGGTTGGACGGCTGGATTATAATAAATCATTATTAATGAACATTTGCCCATTGCTTACGACGAAGAGCTGCAATTATTGTTCACATTGTTGTGTTGAAAGTTCTCAGAAGTGTTCAATATATCTCTGAACAGGTCATTCGTCACATCGACCACGTGACACAGGCATCTGAGGATAACCACAAGTGTTCACTGATGGAGGGGGAGCTTCCCAGGATAAAATACTCGGGTGGTGGCACTTATACTCTAGGTGCCTTGCTCGAGGCTCAGGTGAGTACAAAGTGCCATATATTTCAATCTCGGGTAAGTGCCACCTGTTATGCTTGATCAAGACGTCCCAGGTTCGGGTGCTAGACTAAGTACAGGATATATATCAGGTTAAGATGGGTTTTTATCATGTTCTAGATCAGACCAGACTAGATGATAAATACATGGTCATGCTGCAGGCCAGACCAGGCTAATGACCATGAAGTATGCTCCAGCCCAGGCTAATAACCATGAAGTATGCTCCAGACCAGGCTAATGACCATGAAGCATGCTCCAGCCCAGGCTAATAACCATGAAGTGTGCTCCAGTCCAGGCTAATGGCCATGAAGCATGCTCCAGACCAGGCTAATAACCATGAAGTATGCTCCAGTCCAGGCTAATGGCCATGAAGCATGCTCCAGCCCAGGCTAATAACCATGAAGTATGCTCCAGACCAGGCTAATGACCATGAAGCATGCTCCAGCCCAGGCTAATAACCATGAAGTATGCTCCAGACCAGGCTAATGACCATGAAGCATGCTTCATACCAGGCTAATGACCATGAAGCATGCTCCAGACCAGACAAGTCTTATTGCTTGTAATGTGTTCTACGCTAGACAAGGCTACTAATTGCCATGTATGTTTGAAATTAGGCTAAGTTACTCGCCATGTATTATGGCAGGTTCAGGCAGTAATAAATTAAAATTATTTTTTTTATTCAGGAAAAGTACATACATAGTTGATTTACAAACATAATGTTGGAATAATAGATAGATCTAGTACTGTACATACAATACCTAAAGTCACTAATACGCATAGCATTTTGGGCAATGTGTGAGGAAAAACCCCCACTTAGACCAAAACTTAATTGGGATTAGGTATAAATTGTGTTGAAAAAAGGAATAAAAAATAAAAAGGGGGGAGGGGGAACATGGCAGAAATCAGCAATTATAAAAGTTGGTGAACAAACAGTATTGTTTAAAAATAGAAAGACATGGGTTGACATTTAGGGGGTAAGGTAGGTTACATGGAGTTAATTAGGTAGTACTTGGTTTTACTCTTAAACTGGTTGAGAGAGGTACAGTCTTTCAACCAGTTTAAGAGTAAAACCAAGTGCTGTACTACCTAATTAACTCCATGTAACCTACCTTACCCCTTAAATGTCAACCCATGTCTTGCTATTTTTGAACAATACTGTTTGTTTACCACTTGAATATTGTAACACAACTTCTCCCTGCAACAGAGCGTGATAGCCCTCGGAAGACCTGAGGCGGTGAAAGCGGTATTCCTAGTGACAGATGGCTACAGCAACGGCGGCGACCCCAGACCAGCCGCCGCCTTCCTTCAGGCCAGGGGTGTTCGGATTTTTACTTTCGGTATACGCAATGGAAATGTTAAGGTCAGTGAACAACTAGGTGGGGAGGCCCTCTTGTGTTGTGAGTGGGCAAATTTCCTTGGCTAGGATCCTATTTAAAATAATAGAATAATGGTAATCCACGGCTACCATCATGTAACATAATAATTTACCCGAGGACCACTAACACTAGTGGCCTCGATGAGGACAGGAACCGGCTTGTCGAAGGTTCCCAACCCCCCCACCCATTTGCCTTGATGATTTTTTCCATGTGGATTTTAAAATTTAAGAGCTTTGGCATTTATGGCTGTGGTGGGTAGATAGTTTCATGGGTTTATAACCCTGTGGGTAAAAAAGCATCTGTTCTCAGTCCTATAATGTAGCTTGTTGAGCTTAAAACTGTTGCTCCTTGTTTGTGTTACATCTGACCTTTTGAAGAAATTGAAATCATTATTGACGTTTTTGAAGAAATAACAAGCAGGTGCAAGGATGACAAACCCCAATTCTCCAACCCATACACATACCAGTTAATTGGCAGTTATTAGAGGTGGAGCTAAAGAGCCAAAACTCAACCTCCACAAGCATAAAATTTGGACTTTATGGTTTAGATCCAATACATATTCTTGAATAATTTTTATTTCAAGATAGCTCTAATCCGCACATAATTGTAATAATAGTAATTTATTTACACAAATGTGTATAAAGGATACATGAACAGAGGAAGATACATAGGTAAGACAAATACAGTGCATAAAGCCAATAAAATGCAATGGAAAGCCATTTCTTTCATACCCACAAACCCACCAGCCTTCTTCTAGTCTGTCACCAGAACCTTCCTTGCCATTGGAATGTCATTCTAGCCAACTTATACAACACTATAAATTCATCAACTATTAACACCAACATGCACAATTAGCCATGGTAATGTATATATGGAAGAGACCATCAAAGGAAATGCAAACTACTGTGTTATGTATAAATACTGTACTATAATATGAATCAAAATAATCTGTTGTAATTTTATTGTGTTAAGTTGGGTTAAATGTAGTTAATTTTGTATACACATTTTAAGGCTTGTACATTACTCTATATATATTCTTGAAAATCCTCAGTGTTAAACAAAATTCTAGTGATAATATATATGTGAATTCAAATTCAATCCAAATCCTTATTTTTGGGTACATCAGTTGTCTCTAAGTGTATACTGTACTTTACTTTTCTATTTTACCTTTTTACTGAACGGGGTGAGAATAGCTTGAGCTACCTCATCCCTTTGTGTGTATTTTACCTCAATAAACTTATTTCAATTTCAATTTTGATTTCAATTTTACCTTGCATGATCCCACAGGAATTGTATGACATGGCATCAGAGCCAAAGGAGGAGCATTCTTACATTTTGGACTCTTTTGAGGAGTTTGAAGCTCTAGCCAGGAGAGCTCTGCATGAAGGTAGGATTTCCTTGATGCTTGTCAAGTACTCTGGTGTAAAGCACATGGTACAGCTAATAAGCTTTTTTGTTGTGATACTAACTAGTGTGAGAAAATTGAACAATATGAGCCCATTTCTCTAAACCTGGTACAGTAGGTGACAGTACAAAAGATAATTGATCCTACTTATAAAATCTTTAATGGAATTTTTTATGGAATATTTAAACACAATGAAAGGATCTTGGCTTATTGTAAGATAACCTAAGGTGCTCTACGCACAGATCTGCATAGTGGAGTTTTGATGGAACAGGATCCCCGCTCCTGCCTTAAGCTATGCACTGGGGGTGACTACTGCTGCGACCCCTATGCGACCTGCACCTGTGGCACCCATACAGGCCACTTTGCCTGTACCTGCCGTAAAGGCTACTATGGCACAGGCCTTCAGGGCGACTGTAGACGTATGTTGTGTTAACCAATTCATAATAACCTTCATACTTTCCTTTGTGTAACATATGCATTCTAAATGAAACTGCTGCACTGGACAGTGCTGTATATTTACTTGTCTTGTATAATATTCAAAATACACAATATTTAACAATGGTGTTCATTCATTTTTCATGTTAAACTCTTAACAAATTACCATATGACAGGCTCAAAAACAGATATACCTGTAATGTAAATGTACAACCTCCATTTGCAAATATTGAGTTCAAAATGCATATCTATTGTACTGCAATAATATCTATTAACTTTGAATCATTTCATTGTTTTATTGGTACTATCTTTTGCCAGGGGTGGGATGCATATGCATTTCCAGTCATATATTAATTAGTATATTAATGAATATATTAAAAGATGTTAACATGCTTTCAGACAATAATAAGGATATACAATAAATTAATTTTAATCGGAGAATACAAGCAGTTATCATCCTGTATTTTAAGACTAGCTTGAATTATAGGATAAAAACCCACACTTATTTATTTGTGACATTTATGTAAGGAATTTACACAGTCTTTCTCACTCTCCTGAGTGTTTTGTCAAGGTCTGAGTGTGTAATTAGGACGAGACTTACATCTCAACATCTAATGAGGCTGCTATTCTGGGTCCAGTCCTCTTATCCTTCTTGACTGCCTGACCATGTTACCTCTATTCCTGACTACTGATGTACCTGCGGTAATGTCTTTTACGGAATTATGGTCAAGTGTTCTTTCTGTAATTCTGTTATTCTGAGAACTGGAGTTGCTATTAATAGAGGTGTTTATCTGGATGCTATCCCTCGTAACCCTCTCTATACCCGAAGGAACGCTGCTAATGGGACTGCTTTCATTCATCCATTTACTGAGATATAATTTTAATTCACTCGGAATCATTTTCTTAGTAATACTATCCTCCAAAGTAAAGCTCTTGTTGCCAGCAAAAGTATTCAGAGCACTGTATTTATTAGAACCCCTTCCACTAGACCCCTTTACTAGAACCCTGTGTGTATGTATGTATGTGTGTGTGTGTATGTATGTGTATAAAGTATAAAGTGGATCAGAATTGCATTTCACCATTATAAATTCACATTAATCCATTCATAAATCTATGTATCTATGTATTTACATATGTAGCTGAGCCTAACATTTTAAAAGCACTACGATCATCTTCTGTGGTTGTTCAATAAATCTCTGAACTGTATCTTTGACAAATATTTCACCCTGTCCATGGAGGACAGAAGAAAATGTATGTATGGTAGTTAGCATTGTAAATGTGTGGCCACGTCTGTGGTAGAAAATAATAATAAAAAAAACAACTACCCTTCTAGTTCTAATATTATTACTTTTATAGAATATTTCACATTTCTTAGAATCAACATTGTGATTCTTTTCCCAACTATGGTTTGCTACAACACTGTTACCAGCCATACTGGCTTGATACCTGCTTGATGAG
The DNA here is from genome assembly GCF_040958095.1 of Procambarus clarkii. Classification (NCBI taxonomy): domain Eukaryota; kingdom Metazoa; phylum Arthropoda; class Malacostraca; order Decapoda; family Cambaridae; genus Procambarus; species Procambarus clarkii. The sequence continues at coordinate 21,256,039 of NC_091229.1, read as the reverse complement.
GTTCTGGGAGTTCTTCTACTCCCCAAGCCTTGCCTGAGGCCAGGCTTGACTTGTGAGAGTTTGGTCCACCAGGCTGTTGCTTGGAGCGGCCCGCAGGCCCACATATACCTAGTTGATGGGGTTCTGGAAGTTGTTCTACTCCCCAAGCCCGGCCCGAGGCCAGGCTTGACTTGTGAGAGTTTGGTCCACCAGGCTGTTGCTTGGAGCGGCCCGCAGGCCCACATATACCTAGTTGATGGGGTTCTGGAAGTTGTTCTACTCCCCAAGCCCGGCCCGAGGCCAGGCTTGACTTGTGAGAGCTTGGTCTAACAGGCTGTTGCTTGGAGCGGTCCACAGGCCCACCTATCCACCACAGCCTGGTTGGTCCAGCACTTTTTGGAGAAAATTATCATAATTCTACATGCTTTCATATGTTCTTCAATTCAGATCTCAAATTTTTGCTCTGTTTCCCCCACAAACTTCATTGCAATCTATACATGGTAATACATAAATGCCTCCCGGATATAAATGAATTATTAATTACAAATAAGACAAATTATTAATTCATTATAAGTTAAGATGTAAGTCATCATAATCACACACTCAGACCTTGATAAAGCACTCAGGTGAGTGGGAATGGCTTGGTGAAAATTCCTTGCATAAATTTCACAAATATACGAGTGTGGGATTTTATCCTTTGTTATTATGTTTGAGAGAAGACATTACCATTACTAACTAGCTTGAATAATATCTTACTTGCTTAAACTTATGTATAAATGTAGTACAAAAGTAGAACATGCAGTACTCCCATGTACAGTACAGTATTTATTTTTTTTGGGGGGTTGGGGCAGCATGTCCAGCAGGAACATATAAAGATATGCAGGGGCCAGGAGATGTGTCATCATGTACTCCGTGTCCTGACTCCCATATGATGAGCGTCCCAGCTTCCACATCACCTCAACAGTGCTACTGTAAGAGAGGATACGCCCAGGTCGGCATGCAGTGCTCCAGTGAGTCCAATTATGAACTGTTTTGGTAGAATTTTAGTTTTTCATTTATGGTACAGGTTGTATTATGAACATTTAGAGTACAGCATTCTAATGTGTAGTGGAACACTAGTGGAACAGAATTTAGTTTTGCTGTATGTAGCAGATATCTTCATTCTGGTGGAAAGCTTTGTTGCATTGGGAATTTTTTCTTCTAAGTTTTGCTTAAATGAGCTCAGTTCATTGTAAACTGGAATGCAGTGACAACAAATTTAATATAAAATAAAGAAATATTATTTTATATCTTGCAGGATTACATCTTCCTAGTGATAATGGTATCAGAACATATGGAGAAAGTATATTCTAAATTTGCACTAATAGAAATATTACAAGTGTGGCCACAAAATAAGTTGTTTTAAATCGTATCAACAACAAAATAGCTAATTTTAAATGCAAAATAGAGTTTTGTTGCAGAGAGGGGCTCAGAATAAATTGTTCTGTTCAAGTAGAGTTTCACTATACAGTATTCTATAATGTACTAGTATATTAATTTTAAGACTTGTTTAACATAGGTTGCATATTAATGGCATGACCACACAACCAAATGTGAGACTATATACATGTTGGGACCACATATGGTGGGATTGTATATGAGTTGTGCCTATGATTTGGCAAGTTGTTTGTAATTATTTAAATGTAGTTACAGGATGAGAGCTATGCTTGTGGTGTCCCATCTTCCCAGTACTCTTTATCATATGACACTTTGAAACTACTGATGGTTTTGGCATCCATCACCTTCTCACTTGTTCCAACTGTGCTGGCAAAAGTGGTAAACTTTCTAATTTATTTGGCAGCTTTATTTCCTCAATTTGAATCTATGACATCGTTTTCTTGAAGTTGCAGTTTTCAAGATTTCTTGTATGGTCATTGTCAAAGGGTCCCTGTAGTCCAGTTGGGTTCGTTCTCGACTCACATTCGAGAATCCCTTCGGGTGGGACAGAAATGGCTGGGTGCATTTCCTATCGCCAAATGGGCCTGTTCACCTAGTAGTAAATAGGTACTCAGGAGTTAGCTTGTTGTGGGATTGCATTCTGGGGAGTCAGTAATTCGACCTTTTTGGGGGGGGGGGACCTCGATATAAGCTTAAAGTGTATGAATATACTCAGGCTTCCTGTCCCCTGACAATGAATTATTAAATTATAAACATAACCGACTCATAAAGATGGTCAGAAGACATAGTTGGGATCATGTGGTGGAATACTACATTGTAGTGTCATCTGAATGTGCACAGATATATATACAGTATTCCCAATTTGTTCTTATTCCCTAAGAGAAATAATTTTTAATCCTTATATAAATTGGTCATAAATACTTGAGGACAAATTGTACCCTTTTCATCACAATACAACTCTCATGATAAGTTTAGGCTAAATCTAAGTAATAGGAGGTGAGGGAATGCTGCAATTTTAATAATATAAACATATGAAAACAAAACAGAATTGCATACCACAATATTTGTCCAATAACGTGATCATATCGGTGGATATTTGTGGTCATGTCACTATTATGCATCCTTAGTTGTTATTGCATTACAAAATACAGTAAATGAATCAAAAGAATGCAAATGCAGGGAGTATTTTCACACAGTGTCTGCTTGGGCCCTCCCTCGACAGTGTTGCAGTGCCCAGTGCTGGTGCCACCAGAGAATGGCTACTTCGTGCGCAATACCTGCAACAACGTGGTAAATGCAGCGTGTGGTGTCCGCTGCAATCCAGGCTTTACTCTCAAAGGTTCCTCCATTAGACTGTGTGGCGAGGATGGTGTGTGGAGTGGCGGGGACACGCAGTGTGTCAGTCAGTATTCCATAAGTGGTTTATATGTTTATTTAGCACAACTAATAACTACTATACCTTTCTCATTTCAGTTATTAATAAAACATCTTTAGAAACTAAACGAAAATCACCTTTAGGCTACACATTGAAGCCTCACTAAACAACCTCACTGAAGCACTTGTAAACTTAATCTGGGATTCTGATTCACTGAAGTCCAGAACAGTATTTAAATATACATTATATTGATTATGTTAGTTGTTTATATACAGTAATACAAAAATTGTAAATTCATGAAAACATGTTGTCCACCATACTGAATTTTGTTGTAAGGATTTTTAATTGTATAAATGAAAAGTGTGTGCATTTTCCTTGCTAGAAATGTATTATCAGGTACTGAATATAAATAAAAAAAAATTAGAATTATTTTTATAATATTTTGACTCTCATTGGTAACATACCAAAAGTTTAGTTCTGTACTTTACCACCATGAAAGAGTTCAGTTCAGAACCACTCCACTAGTGGAATATTAATGTAAATGTATGAAGTCTCGTATATATTTCTACCTTCAAGGTTTACTAACGTGGAGTTTTAAATTTCACAGACAAGCTATCCAAGACATGTAACTACAGTATACATTCAAACAAGCATACAAACAAACATTCATTCACATAATTCAAACAAGTATGCCCATTATACCTGATTTTAAATGAATATTATCAAAAACCTCATCTATTAAGATATGACTTGCTTTTAACATTTTATTTTGTTCTTATATGCCCCTCTTTATTTTATTTTAACAAATCACCAGAATCCAAGTTTATATTTATTTGTCGTAGTTCCAAATTGGAATGATAGATTTTTCTTTATTAATGTCTAGTACATTTTCCTAATACAGTATTGTGCATAAAGCTTCTCTTGTTTAGTCATATACAGTGGCCAGGCAAGTTTCCCTTCCAGCTACTAATATATGTCCATATTATGATGACAGTGAAGTCCTGCCCCAAACTGAAGCCAACAGAACATGGGACGATGGTGTGCTCCCAGCCACGCCCTACCATGGACACAGAGTGCCACTTTGCCTGTGATCCTGGCTACCAGCTTGTTGGCTCCAAGATGAGAACCTGTCTCCCTGTCGCTATGTGGGATGGTATTTCAGCGTACTGCAAGCGTGAGTTATCACAGAGATGTTATCTGAAGGAGATAATCTTTTTAGGTATGGCAAGCTTAACCCAAGTCGTGTGTAAGATTGTTGGTAGGAAAATTAATGCCATGGGAGGATTTATTGCTAACCTAGCCCTCATACTAATACAGCATATGATTAATACAATACATCCATAGATTATACAGTATTATGACCCACTTTTACTGTCTCTACAATATATACATTATTTATATTGTGTTAATATTATATCACTCGCCCTCCTTTGATTCTTTTGTAGTGTATCTACAATAGATAATTTTTACTTTGATAAATATTAGTTCACATAATCATACATCCATCTCTCAGTAAGTTAATCTCTCATATGTAGCTATATCCCACTCTGACATGTGTCAGCCTGACCTACCCTCCTTACATCATCATCTATGGTCCCACTGACCACATCTTCCCCTGGTCCCACTGATCAAATCTATTTTGGCTACAGCTATCTTCTGCCCACCACTACCTCCTCTACGTCATGGTCAGATGCATCCTAGAACATGTGCCAAATCCAAGTCCAAATATGGCACCAAGTGTGAATTTGCCTGTGACCCCGGCTACCAGCTCAATGGCTCCATTAAGACCACCTGTGTTGACCCTGGGGTCTGGTCTGGTGGCCACAAGACTGCCAGGTGTATAGGTAAGTGTTAGCAGGTGCTTGTGTTTAGGTCCAGTGTTAGTTACCTGGAGCATACCTGGAGAGGGTTCTGGGAGTTCTTCTACTCCCCGAGCCAGGCATGAGGCCAGGCTCAACTTGTGATAACTTGGTTTAACAGGCTGTTGCTTGGAGCAGTCCACAGGTTCTTAAAGTGGCCTGCAGGCTGCTCCAAGCTGATAGTCAGCACTGCTATGTAGGAGGAAACAGAGGAACAGGTGCTGTTAAGCGGAGTGCATGAACAGATGTTGGTGTGTTCAGTGTTAACAGGGCATGAGTGTGGAAAGAGCTGATGTGTGGTTATGTAAAGGGGTGGTGTGAGACAGTGTGACATGCTTGGTTCAGAAAAAATAGACATGGGGCTGCTTATTATGTATTATTATTATTATTATTATTGACTTTGTGCTTGATTCTGTAGATTTTGTAAACTAGAAAATGTAACTTGCTAGTTTTATAATACCATTGTTTACATCTTGATTATATTACAGCTTTCATGTTCTTTCATATATGTTTCTGCTTAATAAATCATGTATCGTACCATTTACACGCTCTTTATCTCCAGATGTGACACCACCGGTATTGAAGTGCCCCAAGAACATGACCACGAAGACAGACCCACATGAGGGCTTTGCAATGGTCACCTGGGATGCTCCCTTTGTCAAAGGTCAATATGGATTTTTCATAAAGTAGGCTACTTGGAAATTGTCTAGCTTCTCCTGCATATCAGTTTATGCTTGCTGTCTTCATTCATTATTATAGTGAATTCCCATTCCCAAACCCTTCAACTTCCCTGTCTTGAACCATAACCTCCATCTTCTCCCCACTATCAGTTAATATCCCTACTTATTGTTTATGTATGCACAAAATGTCCTTGCAGACAACTCTAAAGGTGAGGTGCGACTGGCGACGATCCCAGCCACAACACAGCCTATGAAGCTTAGCATTGGCAACCATACTATCACATACATCGCTAAGGACAAGCTGGGTAACAAGGCCTCCTGCCAATTCTCCATCACAGTTGTAGGTAAGGCCTGTCATAATATATATAAAATATCTTCAAGATTAGACCTATTTGTCTGCAATGTAATGGAGGTAATTATGCTAGTTAAAGAAAATTTATGTAGTGTAAATTTTCTAGATGTAGAGCAAGGGCTGTTCAAAAGTGTAAGGTTCCACATTCAAAAAACATAAGAACCTAAGTCCTTCTTGTTAATTTGTGATCCTCTGTTCAGGAGTGATTGAATTCTGCCCTGAGCTTGGTCTTGGATGCTTCCCATTTGTCAACACTTGACCTTTTCCAGAATACTGTACAACTCACGACAGTTAACTAACGCCATTGTATTTATTTACTGTTAGATGACTAGGCATCAGAAGAAAGTAAATATACCCAAACATCTCCATATTGCCATGGGAATTGAAGTGGTGACCTTTTGGTTTTGAACTGACTGAACCGACCACTGTGCTACTTTTTCAATACTAAGGGGAAAAAGAAATAAGTGTGATAATCAATTTAAAGCAGTAGAGTTGTACAATGTGAATTATGTAAATAAGTCAAAGATTCAAAACATGAACTTGTGTAATATTGTCTTCCCTAGATGAGGAGCCCCCTCGTGTGGACTGGTGTGACTCCCCGCCCATCTTCCTTTCACATGAGGAAGACGTTGATGTCTACTGGGAGGAACCTATTTTCTCTGATAATTCTGGCAAGGAAGTCCAGGTCAGCAAAACCAAAACTTCATCTAATGTTTATTTTAATTAAAGTGCTGTACCTACTGCTTTTTGATAGGTTTATAATGTGATATGTATATATGTGGCTGTGGCCTGGTACAAATATTTTTAATTTTACCAGAAGACAAATACTTAATACATATACTGTACCTGTACTGTACACAGTACTGTATTTTAGTGTCTGCTCATTTATGTTTTCCAGTTTGCAAACTCTGTCCACCTGACTATGTTTACAAATATTAACACATTGACATTCATGCAAAAGACAGGCATGGAGTAATACAGAAAGTGATTTACTTGGCTAATCTTTCTGCTTCTTCCACAAGTTAGTTTTGCTGTGTCCATTGGATAGAAACATGCCCATTCAGATAAGATGACATTGTTCACCATCACCATAAGGATCCATTTAAGCTATTCTCAGGGTCATTAAAGAGGTTATGGAATCACGGGAGAAATCCTTGAAGATTGTAATGGCTACTAGCAGCTCATTCATAAAAACTGAAGCCTTTCAAAACCCTCCTTGGCATCACAAGTCACTGTCAAGAGTGTTGTAAACCAACAATTGTCCTCCCACCAGGAATAGCAGACAATACCTCATGCATCCCACCTAACACATCTTGCATACATCCTGATACCAAAAGTCCATCTTTGATTATTGGAGAAGGGCAGAAAGGTAGAGGCCTGAACAGAAGACTGATCAGCTCAGAAATTTGCTTTTCATCTAATTCTGTGGCTCCCTGAAGAAAGAGGTTAACCCAGAAGGATAGAAGAAGAAAAATCTTGAGGATACAGAACCATTCTTTAGATTAGTGCTCCAAAAGCCACACGAGTTGTAAATCTTCTTGCAAGACATTGTAGAAAAGTAGGTCTTGAAGTTAGAGAAATTCCATAAATCATGGAAGTGGTGACATTTGTTGTTTTTCAAAAAATTAAAAAAAAAATTTCTACAAAACAGTCGATGCTTTGCAACATCACAGCAGTCACCCCTTTATATCCCAGCATCATTAGCATCTTTAAAAAAAAAAAAAAATTATTTGCATCATCGGAGGCGTCCGAGAATGTGCGAGAAGCAGCGCGACCCCACCATGTGGTGTTGTCATTATTCAAATGAGTGCTCCCCATACAAGACGAATTGTCGGCGATCTGGGCGCTCGTTACCCAAAATGCTCGCCAATTGAGGCGATCGTCACTCGAGGTTCTACTGTACATATACTGGTTGTTTACACTATGCCCAACCCCTGGAATATAGTACTGTACTTGATAAATCTTTCTGAATATCATTTAAAAGAATTTTAATCATATATTATGCTTAAAAGTTTACCAACAATTGTTATTAGAAATGTAAATGTCTCGATAAAGATTCCCACTTTCAGAGAGAAATTGTACATAAATAAGTAGCAGCATATTCTTGTTACAGTACAAGTACAGTATATGGAGTTTTGAATTATCATTCAAGCTGTGACGAGCTTGATTTATCAAGCATGAATCAAGCTTGATTTATCAAGCATGAATCAAGCTTGAATTATCAAGCATGAATCAAGCTTGAATTATCAAGCATGAATCAAGCTTGAATTATCAAGCATGAATCAAGCTTGAATTATCAAGCATGAATCAAGCTTGAATTATCAAGCATGAATCAAGCTTGAATTATCAAGCATGAATCAAGCTTGAATTATCAAGCATGAATCAAGCTTGAATTATCAAGCATGAATCAAGCTTGAATTATCAAGCATGAATCAAGCTTGAATTATCAAGCATGAATCAAGCTTGAATTATCAAGCATGAATCAAGCTTGAATTATCAAGCATGAATCAAGCTTGAATTATCAAGCATGAATCAAGCTTGAATTATCAAGCATGAATCAAGCTTGAATTATCAAGCATGAATCAAGCTTGAATTATCAAGCATGAATCAAGCTTGAATTATCAAGCATGAATCAAGCTTGAATTATCAAGCATGAATCAAGCTTGAATTATCAAGCATGAATCAAGCTTGATTTATCAAGCATGAATCAAGCTTGAATTATCAAGCATGAATCAAGCTTGAATTATCAAGCATGAATCAAGCTTGAATTATCAAGCATGAATCAAGCTTGAATTATCAAGCATGAATCAAGCTTGAATTATCAAGCATGAATCAAGCTTGAATTATCATGTAAGCTGTGTCCAGCTCAGTGAATGAATCCATCACTATGTTCATAAATAAGTCCAGTAAGTGGTGGTGAAGATCATTGCCTGTGATGATCCAACGTTGTTGGGCTTCATTGGGAAAGCTCTTTATTACCATTTGGCATTAAATTAAGCAAATGACATTAATGATATTGAATGGGGAGACAGACATTTATTGTTGCTACAGCATTTCCTTATAGGTTTACACCAGAAATTTGCTAAAATATTACCTAGATAAATATTAAACAAAACAATAGTATAAAAACCTGAAAAACACTCGACTGTACAGCGGAGTACAGCGGACTGTACTTACGACTGAAGTAAGCGGAGAGGTTATGTTTGTCCAGATGTGATCTAGAGTCGTGGCAGTGCTATCAGTGATTCTAGTAGGTCTAGTGATTAAGGGTATGAGGAAGCAGGAATTCATACTGTATTGTGCCTACCAATTTTTGTCAACTACCATTCACGCTGTCATTGCAATTAATCTGAGTTACCTATGTGCTTTAATATACCTACAATTTTCTCTAATCTTTTTTTTTCTTACCTTGTAACTGTTATCATTTTTTTATAAATTTTGCAAGTATTTACCTACTTAAAATTTTCTTAGATTAAGGACCTGCCCGAAACGCTGCGCGTACTAGTGGCTTTACAAGATTGTAATTACCATATTATGTATCCTCACAATCCCAATGTACCTTCTTGTATATGCATAAATAAATAAATAAATAAATACAGTTGAGCGATGAGAATCCCACAACTAAAATTTGGTCTATGCTGCAGGTGACACGGTCACAGGAGCCGGGGCAGTTCCCACAGGGCGACACCATGGTGGAGTACTGGGCAGTGGATGAGGCTGGCAACGTTGCTTCGTGCAACATCACCATCACTGTCCAAAGTAAGAATGATGTAATGATCATCCTTGTTTATTTGCAAAACTGATTCACTGGAGGAAGTTACAATCACCATAAAAAATAATGTGTCAAGGAGTAATATACTTTTGTAATACATGTTATGTAAGAGTACAGTGCAGTACCATATATATATATGTCTATATATAGATCAGTACTGTAGTGAGATTATATAGTTAGTACTTTGGCTAATACATACTTAAAAGAAATAAACTTTGTTTTAGAGGAAACATCTATAGATACATTATTATTTATAAGATACTAGCAATATTAACATGATTTTGTTTTAACAATTTTAGTTATTTAATGTACATGTATTTCACCAGGTCATACATTGAGTACAATACATGTTTGTGATTTTTTTATATTGTAATATTAAGCTGACCATTTGTTTATTTGTTTCTCATTCTGTATTTCCTTTTTTCCCCATTCCTCTTCTCCTTTACTCTCTCCCCTCTGTTGACCCTAATAGAACATGCGTGTCAGCTGCCTGTTGACCCCATCAATGGGGCTGCCAACTGCACCGAAAATCCTGAAGCTGTGTTTTGCACACTAACCTGTGATGATGGCTATGCTTTTGCCATGCGCCCACGGCAAGATTATTTCTGTGCTTATGATGGTGTGTGGCTCCCTGATGACAACCCCTTGCCTTTCCCAGACTGCTCTGGTGAGTCTTCACACTTGTCCAAAAGATATGTATTACTCGCAGAACTCTCTTTAAAGTTGTGTTAAGAATATTTAATAACCACTGTACACACACATTCAACATCAGACCACTTGTCTCAAATAGCACTGTTTATCTTATGTTAATAGTGTCAAATTAAAATAATGAGCTGTATTGGGATTATATCATTGTGACAAACAGTTATGTAACTTGATAATAGTGATTAAATTCTGTACAGCATCTTGGTCATTCTTAATGTTAAAACAATAAAGCTCATTATAGTATTTATACCTGTAACCATAATTGAAATCCCGTCGTTTTACACCCAGTACAAGTGGTTTGTATATGTTTTCAACTTTTCGCACTTGGTTTTAATTTTAAATAAAATAGAGTACATGTACTGTATATATAATTATGCTATATTATATATATGATGCACTCTAACAGTATGGTGGGGTTAATTTCAGTGACTTCAGTTTCGAATAGTATCTCACAGGCGGGAGAAATGGCCATGGAGGATGATGGCTCTGTGTGTGATGATATCTTCTTCATGGGTCAGGTGAGACCACCTTCTGGGTGTTGTTCACATTAGGAAAACCCCAAGCCATATGAATACTAAGTTCATTAAAGAAGTTCACATTTTAGCTATAGCACTTGAGTGGGTTTTAGTGGTGTTTGAGGCTAGTCTTATTGTATAAGAGAGCTACAAAACCATGAGGTTATATCTGACCGAAAGGTATGTCACTAAAAGAGGGCCATCTGCTTTTGCCATAGATAGCAACAGGCAAATATTTTCAGGGGGTACTTAGCATAACCTACTAAGCAATATATAAACAGTACACAATAGGAAAAATTGTAAGTCTGAATAGCCACAATTTAAGTGTGTTGCAACAAAATTTCATTTTATGCATGATTAGTGTTGGTCATAAAAAACTAAATTAGAAAGAAGAAAATTTGACGACATTTTATCCATTCTGCCAGGTGCAAAATGAGCTGGAAAAGAAGCTAGAAGATGCTCTGAAAACAATGTGTGATGAGGATGTTGTGTGCGAGGTGGCTGCTGTGGAGGCTGTGTGCGAGAACATTCTTGCTGAAGCAGAAGAAGAATTCAACTCAATTGATTTTTATAGGAAGAAGAGGTCCACAGAGAAAGATCTTTTAACATATTTCTGGTCAGGAGACAATTATGACACTGATGATAGTGACTGGTTGTACTGGAAGCGAGGGGATGGAGTAACAATGAGTAGAGTGAAGAGAGTCAAAAGGGAAACCTCGCTACTGCAAGAATTTGGAGATTTTGAAGACACGCAACGACACAAGAGACAGTTTGGATTCTCCCTTGATCATTTATTTGGTAATAAAGCAGGAACTGAGGTACCCAGTCATTCTAAAAATTCAGAGGAAAACTATCTTGGCGTGTTGATTGATTTAATCACACGATCAATGGCATCGGATATTGGCTTAGTGCATTTTGGGTCATTCCTCTCTAGCCTGAAGTCTGATAATGGGGACTTCACCACTGGGGATTTTCTGTCGGCTTTTTCTCGAGAATTTGGAGAGGATAAAGCGGAGGCTCTTCGTGAGTTGGCAGTAAAAAAATTAAGTGGAATGAAGATCTCAGGTATCTCAAATAGTGATCGTGCTAATAACCAAAGTGAGAGAAACCACAGCCCAAACCAACGCTCTGTCTATACACACACCTCCTCTGGTGAAGAACACACCTGGGTCCACAACTCAAGCTACCCAGGACAGACTGAGGCTATACTGGCTGGTGTAGGGAAGTCCTCTGCAGCGAAGTCAGGGAGCTATGATGTAGGCTCAACCTCCTATGACTATGATGCCTCTAGCACCTCAGAAGTTGGACAAGGCTTCACCAAAAAAGCTTTTAAAGTGCGATTTAGAGTAGAAGGTAAGAGCGTCATCTGAGAAAAATGAATTGCAGTATAGTACAGTATATACAGTAAAGAAAGGCTTGCAATATTAATACATGATTTCTGCAACAATTTGTCATTTACACTACAAATCATTCACAGTAGAACCCCTATCACTTCATCAGACTAGGTCTATAGTGCTCCTTATTAATTGTCATATAAAAATGAATTATTTGCTACTTCTTTATAAATTGCTGCCACATGTTTTTTTTAATATATCTTATATGCTGTTCACACTCATAATATCTGCTCATCTTCTTGCTCTTTATCTTCTCCAACACTCAAAATCACTTTAATACACTCTTTTCACTGGCATATCATTATCCATTCATTTAACATGACCAGACCATCTTTATACATTCTTAAATTTTGTTAATAATAACTTTATCACTCCATATCAATTCATGACATTTTATTTCCCTACTCCAAAGACCATACTTTCTTTTCAAGTTATCCAGTTCTACTGCCCTAATTCTTAATGTTTCACATGCATGTCACACCAGCATCTTGCAGTCACAAACAAAGGTTTACCTGATTTTTACCTGATTTACCTGATGGCCACTAACCCTAGTGGCCTCGATGAGGATAGGAAGGCGGCAGCTTGACGAAAGTCCCCCATTTGTCTTGATGATCTTTTCTATGTATATTTTAGTGGTACTATAGGGGCTCTACTGAATAAGAGGCTGCCAAGTTTGTCCATGTGTTAATCTGACACTGCTTAATTTGCTGATTATGCAATGACCTTTTAAATAATTTATATTCAGTTTTTTGTTCTGTTTAATATCATGCAAATTATGTACTGTATTACATGGTTATGCCACATTCGTACAAATTCCCCACGCTTATCTTTTGTTTCTCACTTATAATCCTTTATGTTGAATGCTTGATTTTTTCATTATCACTTAAATTTACCTAAGGGCCACTATCGCTAGTGGTCTCAACAGGGACAGGAAGCTGGCAGCTTGTGAAAGGTCCCCCACTATTTTTCACTACTATTCTTTCCCTTGTAGCATCTTCCATCTCTCACAACTCGGTTTTATCCATTTCCATGACTATATCTCCATTTTTCATCCATTGCATGTTACAGGTCATGGAGTAGGGGCAACAGACAAGCTGGGAGAAGCCATGGATGGCCTGCTGGAAGCAGCAGATGCGGGGCAATTGGACATCGATTTTGGAGAACGCCAGTTACGTGTGGCTACCATAAGACTCAAGGAGCACCCAGAGTTCATCTGTGAGGCTGGCAGTGTGCCCAGAGATGGACAGTGTGGTGAGATATCCTCATATATTTTTGTTTTAGTTTGCATGCATCATGTCTGACTTACTTATCATATCCGTGTTACTGTACAGTATTTGGCAATATGTAATTTATATTTTTATGTTGGTCTATTTAGATAATTGCATGCCATTTTATTTTGATGTGCAGTATTTGGGACATCACAGGCCTTGGTATTATGAAGTAAAGTATTGTTGTCAGATGGAAGTAGGTAGATGTCAAAACCTTCAGGAGATACATAGCCAAATACACAATTACACATACAGAGAGAGACTGAAGCTGTTTGACTGACTGACTGTGACTGCCTCACTGACTGAGAATGCCTACCTGCCTGTGCCTACTCTATAACAACAAAGGCAAGGGAATAGGTGAAGAGTTAAACATAAGAATTGTATAAAGATGATTCTTGCTATCTGAGCCATTAGAACAAGGAAAACGACAGAACAACTCCGCCACTAACACTTATTGTACCAGTGTTTACTCATGAAATTATCTTGCTCTATTCAAAATTATGAAGTAAAAAGGGTTAGTGCTTTATGCATGGGATCACAGTACTATTATTGTACAGTACTGTATTTCTTTTGATAATTATGTAGTTATGGCCACATGAACATTTTGATTTATTTACATTAATAAATAGACTTGGGAGGTTGTATTGTATGTGTGGGTGTTTGTAAAGTGGATTGTTTCTATAATGGGAACTCCACTAGACAAAGATTATAGCGAAGACAGGACTCCTCAAGCATATCTCTCATCCTGTATTTATATTTAGGCAGATATGCTTTGGCAGTTAAAGATATGGATTGTTGGGTGTGTAGTGTGTAGTGAATTTTTACAAATTCCTCCAAATCTCTAAAATTCTTTAATGTACACTGTCATATAATGCAAAATATATTCATTCTATGGAATGTAATTTTATCACTAGTTAAAAGTATGATATACAGTACAATAATGATAAAATCCAACACTACTTTCAACAAAGACAAACCATAGTGTCCCAATAACACAGCTGTGTTTGCTTCCCAGTTTTTATTACATAATTGTTTCAACATGCATTTCCTTTATCAGTCAAATGCCCTGTGGGAACGTTCTTCAATGTGGTGTTTCGAGAGTGTCTACCATGTCCCCAGGGATCCTTCCAGCCTCAGGAGGGGCAGGTGTCCTGCCTCGTCTGCCCCGAGAATACCTCTACCAAGAGCGGCAATGCCAAGAGTGATCAGGACTGTAAAGGTTTGTCTTGTTTACATCTTGTGCTTATGTTTGCTCTCTCAAATGTTTTTATTCTATTGAAGTGCACAATAAGTTATATAAATGTACAATATTTATTGAATAAGAGTAAAGTTACATTAAATATAAAATATGCTGTATGTACAGTACTGGTGTGTATCAATGCTCTCCCAAATATGGCTATGGTACCCGTATTGTAATTAAATTAACATGGATATGCATGATAGTTCACTACTGATAAGTATTTCCTTTTCATGCCTAAGGATAAAACTGCTTTAAATATACTGGAATAATGTACTAGACATTTTATTACCACCGCTAGTCAAGAAAAGTAGCCCCCCCTGGCTCTTATGCAAAGCTTATTGCAAAATAAAATTCTGCTGTATTATGAAATATTTATCAAAATGCAAATCCTCCCCGTTTTGTGATACAAAAGAATATTATAAAATATTCTCGAAGATAAAAATGCCTTGCTTCTCGTCTCACTATACGTACAGAATATTGTACTGATCACGCAGACAGTGGGAATAATGTGGGTGTGTGGGGTGGGTGCAGGAATTCGTGGGTGCTGATGAGTGGGTGGTGCTTACCATGTTTACGAGAAGCAAGAACTAGCTTTATGTTCCTTTTTTTTTTTTTCTTTATGTCCCTGCTGTAGCTAATAAAACTGGTACAGTACATTTATACCATCTACATTCTAGTAATTACCTCAGTAATTACCTGTTATACTATAGTAATGCTCTGTTATACTTGCTCCTGATACTATAAAAGTTTAAATTGTACTTAGTAAGTTAAATTAACTTGAACCAAAGTAAAGCAGCATAAGGTCAGGTTAATTAGCTTATGTTTGATTAGGAAATGCTCACTATCTTATAATGCACATATACACACCATTCCACTCCAGCTCAATGTCTACCTGGGTCATTCTCTGAGGACGGGCTGGAGCCATGTTCCACCTGTGAGATAGGACACTACCAAGATGAGTACGCCTCCTATACATGTGCCAACTGCCCCCACGATACCACCACATGGCGACGTGGCAGCTGGCTCTTACAAGAATGCAAGCGTAAGTAATGAATTTCACCCTTCTGCAACCAAATAGGAGACTTTTAGCAAGTGGAATGTAATTGTCAGTCAGTGCAAGAGAGCTGACAAGTGATCATTCAGGCTTGCAAACTTGCAAACAGTTTGTAGGCTGTTATTGGTTTATTCCCAAAGCAGATGTATGTTTGCTTCCCAATAAATCTAGCCTACTCAAATGGGTCAGTACTTCATTTAGGATAGGTTATCCTTCTTTTCTGTTGGAGACAAGTCATGATTACCATGGGTCATTAATCCCCTCATTATTCTGTAGATCCTTATAATAAAATACAGGTACAGGTATCACCATCGTCCCTCAGAGAAGGAAGGGGCTTTATAGGGATTATGAATTGGGTCTCCCTGTCACTGAATGAAAGGGCGATCCCACATTTTTTATATTATAGTGTATTTTTCACCATTGCCCGTTATATCCTTCATTAATAACTTACTTTCCCTTGTACAGCCTTGTGTGGTGTGGGAAAGGTGTCAGAGACTGGGCTAGAACCTTGTTTCAACTGCCCCCAGGGATACTTCCAGGAGCAACCAGGCCAGACGCAGTGCTTCAGGTACTGCATCAACAACAATATCATTCATTTAATGCTGAATCTATCACTAATTCACTGTTGAATCAACATTGATTATTTGATTTGGCATTGAATTGGCACTGCTCTTAGGTAGTGTGCCACTGGGAAGTTACTCATGTGACCTTTTCCAGAGGATCAAAATAAACAATACCCAAATTTGTAACAAATTAGATGGCAAATTCCTTGGCATTCTCATTGACCACAAGCTGAATTTCCAGGGACACATTCTAAATATATCAAAAAAAGTTTCAAAAACTGTGGGCATTCTTTCTAAGATCAGATATTATGTACCACGCCCTGCTCTGGTGACTCTCTATTACTCCCTTATCTATCCTTATCTCAACTATGGTATTTGTGCTTGGGGTTCTACTACCCAAAATCACTTACGTCCTCTAATTACCCAACACAAAGCCGCTATTAGAACAATATCCAACTCTGGCCCCAGACATCACTCGGTACCCCTACTCAAATCTCTTAATATGTTAGATATTAAGTCACTGCACATTCTCTCATGTGTATTATACATATATAAAACGCTAAACTATAATGCCAATCCTGATCTTAAAAGCTTCATAGAAGGTTGTAACAGAACCCATGAGCACCACACCAGAAATAAATACAGTTTTGATATTCCTAGAGTACGTCTTAATCAAACTAGAAATGCTCTGCAAATCAAGGGGCCCAGAATGTGGAATGACCTTCCCAACCATGTTAAAGACTGTACCTCTCTCAACCAGTTTAAGATAAAAACTAAACACTACCTAATAAATTCCCTGTAATCTACCTCACTCCTCTATTGTCAACCCATGTCTGTTATTTTCTTTTTTTTTTTCTTTTTTTTTAATCAACACTGTTTGTCAACCTATTGTATTTGTGCTGCTTTTTCAGTCATGTTCCCCCTTTTTTTTTATCTTTATTTGTATTTGTTCTCAACATCTTTTATTCTTTATGCTCAATTAGTATTAAGTTCTAGATATTAATGTTTTTCTTGCCCGAAACGCATTGCGTAATAGTGGCTTTAGGCATTGTATGTACTAGCTCTATCTATATATCAATCCATTAATGTAACATCACTTGTATGTATATACCTTACCTGAATAAACATCTGAATCTGAATCTGAATCTGATCACAGTAACATTGTTAGTAATTTATAGTTTTCTTGGTAGTTATGAAAGAGAGAGAGAAAGAAAGGGAGAGAGAGAGATAAATAGATATGTGAAGGAATGATTGGAACTGTTATTGAGCATCGTAATTACCATCCACTCCTAGTCCTCATGCTTGTGATACATTCCCACAGGTGCCCAGGGGGAGGAAACACTCCTGCAACCGGTACTACTTCCATGTATGATTGCGACGGAGTATCCAAGGATGACCAGGTACAGTATATGCACCACCTCTTGCCTTAACATGTCCAACATTCTGTTCAAATGCTTATATGATCTCTTGTCTGTCTGGCCCCACCTGTCTCTGCTCTTAGAAATGATTTGATCAGATATAACATTCATCATCAGCCAGGAGGAAAATGGCTGATTCATTCATCATTCTCAATCGACTTGAGAATGGTCCAGGACGGACCGAAACGTCGTCGTCCCTTCAATTTCTAGTGTGTGGTCTGGTCAACATACTTCAGCCACGTTATTGTGACTCATCGCCTGCAGGAGGAAAATGGGTTGGAAGGTTATACAGTATATATTAAAAAGTAGACACTCGTTTATTTATTGTAGACACATCAGCACCCTACAATGCTCCTCATCACATGTCGTGTATACTACTAATACATTCATGCCCTCTTTACAAACTGCCTCCAATCAGCATTTTTCTTTACCATACACCCTTTCCCACACTTATTTTAGTTAGTATCCAACTATGTAGGAATGTCTCTCTTCATTTGTTGCCACAGAGTGGTCTTGGTAAAAGCAGAGCTGGTGTGCAGACTAGCTTTGTGTTCAGGTTTGAGGCAGGTTTGTGTTCTTTAAATTATAGCAACCTAAGTTGGGCCAGATGCCAAAAGTGTGTGTTTGCCAGCTAGCCTGCATGCTTCTTAACAGGATGTAATTGATCTATCCACCCTCTCCATCATCTCATTTCTTTCTTATTCAGAGTTGCATGATGAAACAGACACTGGCTGACTGGCCCAAGAATTTCTTCCCTCAAGATTATCTTTAAGAGCTTGTAAATGGGTGGGGCTAGGCCAGTTGGTCTAAAGTTTTCTGCTGTACAAATTGCACTTGCTCGACACTTGATACACACAACTAAATCACACTCACTAGACACACATGATACAAAGCAAACTATCTGTAGATAACTTTTGCTGGACCTTTGATACACACTAGTCTACATAACTTTTCAGTCTACCTATTGAGCAAAGTTTAACTGCAACTTACTAATTGTTTGTTGTAATGTGCCAATAACTGTTTGGTGTTTTTTGCAGGCTGCATACACCACCTTACAGAAACTCGCCATTAACGACTGTTTCAGCATCCCCTGCCAGAACCTGGGCACCTGCACCCCTATGGACTTTGGTTATGTTTGTCAGTGCCCTCCTGGCTATTCTGGTGAGTTGACTTTCTCTGGTGCTCTCACTAGTTCCAGCAAGTTTAGCAAAACCCATTTGACTATAGCCACATATGCAAGTCTAATCAGCCATATTCCCTGTGGTTCTTTGACTTGTATAGCCATGCAACTCACTATAATTTTGTTAAATAAACTTGTATACCTGATTTCTTCAGTGGTAATAAAGACTTCTATATAAAGACTTCTCAATTTAATGTTTTTCCCTTTCGTATCTAATCATCTTGGATGTTAAATAACGATAATAAATAATATTGTATTTTTGTATATCTATAAAAAAATAATACAGAGGGTTTGATTAGAAAGCCACTAAACTTGCACTGATTTCATGTACAGGTCAGCAGTGTGAATCCGAGATGAACGAGTGTGAGAGTGAGCCTTGCCACAATAACGCCACCTGCGTGGACCTGCTCAATAATTTCCACTGTGAGTGTCCACCAGGGTTCACAGGCTCCCACTGTGAGATTGACATCAATGAGTGTGACCCAAATCCCTGCATGAATAGCGCCACCTGTGTTGACTTGGTTGATGCTTTCAAGTGCATCTGTCAGTCAGGGTTTACAGGTTAGTGTATAGCTAAAAAAATTGTAAGTGTCTTACTAAAACTTAGTCTGAAAAAGATAGGTAATGATTAAAAGGGAAAGGCATTGGTGAATAAAATCAAGAACATTTTTAGTGTTGAAAAATTATGATTGAAGTAACAAATCAAATCAAATCAAATGTTTATTCATGTAAAAGTACGTACATACAAGGTGAGTTACAAACACAATGTTGGATTTATAGATAGAACTAGTACATACAATGCCTAAAGCTAGTACATATGCAACAGTGTTTTGGGCAAGGTGTGGGAAAAAAAACTTAGACTAAAACTTGATAATAGTTTTCATGGAGAAAACTAAATTAGTTTTCATGGAGCAAAATGAGAGGAGTGGGAAGATTAGAGAAGTAAGGTACAGTATAGTGAATGAGCATATTCATATACTGTGCTATATAGTAAGTCAGCATATCCTTATTCAGTAATATGTTGGATTTACATCTGTACAAAAATTAAAAGTAATTTCTGCAATGTTACTGTAGAGACTTATTTTTTTTCATTTTTCTCATCCATAAGTAATGACTGCCCCTGCTTTGTAGGCGGGATCACCCAGGTAGAAAAACATTCAAATAAAGTTAAAATCATGAGAGTACTGTACATGATGCAAGTAATATCTTGGTTTGCATCTACCGTACTACCTTGCTCATGATGGTTTTTACAAACTAAGGCACGACATTAAAAAATAATTCTGTTTAAAATATTTTGTATTTCATAGTACTGTACCTGTATAAATTAGGATCCTACTGTATAAATGTGCCTCAGTAAAATCTTTTGAAGTTCCTGGGTGGTACTGAACCAAATGTAATGAGTTTATATTCCATATAGAACCCTAGGAGTGGAGTTATATTGTAACTTACAGGTTATATAGTACCTGGGAGTTAGACAGCTGCTACGGGCTGCTTCCTAGGGGAGTGTAACAAAAAGGAGGTCTGGTCGAAGACCGGGCCATGGGGACGCTAAGCCCCGAAATCATCTCAAGATAACCTCAAGATTACCTTGTGATGATTTCGGGGCTCATCGCAAGGTAACCTGTAAGTTGCAATACAACTCCACTCCAAGGGTACTATATGGAATTCAAACTCATTACATTTGGTTCAGTACCATCCAGGAACTTCAATAGATATTATTGAACCACATTTATACAGTAGGATCCTAATTTTAGTACATGGAGATTCATGCATTCCTAGAGACATTGTAGTACTGGCTGGTAGAATACTAAAGAAAAAATGAATCGATAACTGGTAAATAGGGCAACACAATGAATTATGTTAAAATAGTCTAAAATAAAATAGAGCTAAGATTTTAAACAAAAGTAGGCCAGACCAAAATACAGGGAAGGTAACCGCTCAAGCACTACTACTTCTCTTCACTTGCAAACTTCTTCACACACATTGCTCTTATTGTATCTTTATCCTAATTAATATTTATACAGAGGTTTATATAATGGCCTTGCCCGAAACGCTGTGTGTATAAGTGGCTTTAGGCTCTATCTAGAAATCCAGCAGTATGTTTGTTACTCATTTTGAATGCATGTACTTTTACCTGAATAAACATTACCTATCTATCTTCTCTAGTTTAGGGTATTATGTGCCGATTTTTTGTTTTGTTTTAAAATTCTTTTGAATCATTTTATCATGCAGAATCTGATAATTCAAAATGATGTGTAGACTCAAGATCTAGCTGTAAATATCTGTAGATGAACATAAATGTATGATAACTGAAGATATGATGCATAAAGATAGACTGTCTGCAGAGACTCGACACATTTGAGCAAGTCTTGCTACTTGTCTTATACTGTAATAGATTGTTTATGATTTTGTAGTAAATTCATCAACTGCTTAGATATTGTTTTGATGCCCCATGATCAAGTGTGTACCCCAAGGTGAAGTGTGCGACACGGACATCGATGAGTGTAATGGCAATCCTTGTTCTGAAGGAGCCACTTGCCAAGATCTCCTCAACGATTTCGCCTGCCTCTGCCCTCCAGGGGACACGGGACGCTTTTGTGAGACTCACATTAATGAGTGCGAGTCCTCCCCTTGTGAACATGGTCTCTGTATTGATCTCGTCAATGAGTTTAGGTGAGTGGAGGAATATCAGGAAACAAAGCACCAGCTATACATTGATTGCTGTTTACAGTACAGTATTTATATTTCCATGCCTAAATCACCGCCTCATGATATAGGATATTTCCAGTATTGTGAGGGATTATTGCACTCATGCCTGCAATATAGAAATTACATTTCTACGACTATGTTAATTTTTTACCTTACTCGTGATAAGTTCCTGTAGCACAGCAGTTTATTGTAGTTGACTCACAACTGCTTGAACTTATGACTGATTCCCGGGCAGGGGTGGATGCTTGGGTACATTTAATTACACTTGATGTAAAAGATGTACTTAACAGTAAATAAGTACCTGGTAGTTGGGCGACCTCAAAAAACCTAAGTGTGGACTTCCTATCCTCAAGAATTGTCAGGGGCTGGAAATGTGTCAAAGATAGCTTCATCCTTTGTCAGGAGGCTTTCTACACTTCTGAATCACTTGAGTGATGCCATGAAATCACTTTTGTGATGATATGATGGCATTCTATCATTTGGGTGCATGTGCTTATCTTGAGTCACCAGTACCATTAGTTATTAAATCGTTCACAATTTGAAACTCCTGGAGTACTTCACTACAACTCCATATATTAATTTCCTACTCTTCCCCACTCTCCCTCAGATGTTTGTTTCCAAAATTATCACAACCATGATCACCTGTTCCTAGTGGATTAGCTTCCTGAATTCACATATCTGTGCTGCAGGGGCTTGAGTTTAATTTTTTCGTCCTGAATCTCGATCTTCAATTGACTAGTATATCAGTTTCAAAATCCATAGGATTCTGTCATATATGTAATATTAAGTTGCTTATCAAGTATGTTGCCATTTCTTTATTACTTTAACGCAAAAAAATTATAATATCCTTGACAAATTTGGATATTTTGCTTACCGTGTGTTTGGATATTTTATGCACCCTTCTCTATATTCCACCTTTGTATGATCAATTCTACTATGTTTCGTCTCTCTTCCAGTGACATGATGTTTGTGTCATGTGTTTCCAAAGTAATCCCACCATGATCAACTTGTGCCAGCAGAATTAACCTTCCTATATATATGTGTGTGTGTGTGTGTGTCAGGTGCGTGTGTGAGCCGGGGTACATGGGTGACACATGCGAGCTGGATGTGGAGGAGTGTGCATCTCAACCGTGTGCTAATGGTGCTACCTGCACCGATTGGATCAATGGCTTCTCCTGCACCTGCAGCCCGGGGTACTCTGGCAAGCTCTGCACCACTGGTAATTACCACAACGTGTGCCTAATAAGATTGACCATAATAATTGAAATATCACTGTCCTTAACCCTTAAATGGCTCGGCTAATTAGAAGTCTACATTGTGGTGTGCATGACAAAATTTTCTTTAGAAAAAATTTAATTTGGCTACTCAAAACACAGGTGGTGATGTCAGATAGCAATTGGAGTAATTTAAGGGTTAAGTATTAGGAATCTGAATTCTGTTTCTTATACTAAAGATACCCTGCTTGAATTATTGAATCTATTTCTTGATGTTTAGTGCAACTGTGCTTTATAGATTACTTTACAGTATAACATTAAACTACATTTTGTTCTTGTAAGGAAAAAATAATTAACCCTCATTTAGGCTAAACATAGTGTTCTTTCTCAGAAATGCCAACAGACTTCATGTTGGAGTTTCCATCATCTGGCATCCTCAACTATGTGTCCATTGAAGGCTTCAAGAGACCTCACACCAGTGTAAGTGACAATTGCCCGACACCTTCAAAAGTTAACACTTTACTCTCCCTTATTTCATTCAGGTTTTTGTTATCCACCTATTTCCAGAATGTGATTTGGACGGTCTCAAAATTACATTTCCATAAAGTTAAAATAAAGTTGTAGCATCAGTATATAGCAGCATTATGGGTCTTACAGTACAATGGTCTATGTCTTTGGATCTAGGATCAATCTATGATCTATAAACTATCTATAAACATTATGGGTCTTACAGTACAGTACAATGGTCTATGTCTTTGGATCTAGGATTAGACAAACTAGAATCCTGGGTTCGATTCTATAGTGGGACAGAAATAATTGGGGCCATTTCCTTTCACTTGATGCAGCTACTCATCTAGCAATTAAATAGGTACCTGGGAGTAAGGGAATTGTAGATTACATCTCGGGGAAAATCTGTCTAAACATTGTCTTCATTTACCCAGCAATGGAAATTATTTTCATCAATAATAACACAAAACAAAATATATTATATGTAATGACTAGCACCAGTCTATTTTTGTTCTTGATATATCACCTGTTATACCATTCAGTATTTGGAAGGACTGTTGAGTTTTTTATGAATTGACCTCTCATGGTTATTCTGAGCTAATGACTCAGAATAGCTTATTTATTTATTTATTTATGCATATACAAGAATGTACATAAGGAATGTGAGGATACAATTATGGTAATTACAGTCTTGTAAAGCCACTAGCACGCGCAGCGTTTCGGGCAGGTCCTTAATCTAAGAAAATTTTAAGGAGGTAAATACTTGCAAAATTTATAGACAAAAAAATGATAACAGATTACATGGAATGAAAAAAAAAAAAAAGATGAGAGAAAATTATAGGTACAGTATATTAAAGCACATAGGTAGCTATGATTGATTGCAATGACAGCTTAAAATGGTAGTTGACAACAAATTGGTAGGCACAATACAGCAGAAACAATATAAGATTGATTGCAATGACAGCTTGAATGGTAGTTGACAAAAATTGGTAGTCACAATACAGCATATGGCTAGCACATAAAAGAAGACAGCAATGAACACAATGATAAGGTTGTTTGATATTACATAAAAATTAGGAGATTGGGTACCACTAGGTACAGAGCAAATTTAAAGCTCAGTGTAGGAAACTAAATAGATGAAGTTAGGTACTTTTTGGTTTTGCTTTTAAATAAGGCAAAAGTTTTACAGTTTTTCAATTCACTAGGGAGTGAGTTCCATAGACTAGGTCCCTTAATTTGCATAGAGTGTTTACACAGATTAAGTTTGACCCTGGGGATATCAAAGAGATATTTATTTCTGGTGTGGTGATAATGGGTCCTATTACATCTGTCCAGGGAGAGTTTCAGAGCATGGTTTGCATTTAAGAACAGGGTTTTGTAAATGTAGTTGACACAAGAGAATGTGTGGAGGGAGTTAATATTTAGCAAGTTTAGAGATTTAAACAAGGGAGCTGAGTGTTGTCTGAAAGCAGAGTTAGTTATTATTCTGATAGCAGATTTTTGCTGTGTGATGATGGGCTTAAGGTGGTTTGCAGTGGTAGACCCCCATGCACAGATACCATAATTAAGATAGGGGTAGATTAGTGCATAATATAGTGAGAGGAGAGCAGAGTTAGGAACATAATATCTGATTTTGGAGAGTATACCAACTGTCTTAGAGACTTTCTTAGTTATGTGTTGAATGTGGGTGCTGAAATTGAGTCTCTTGTCTAGGAATAGGCCAAGAAACTTGCCATCATTTTTATTACTGATGTTAATGTTGTCTATCTGTAGCTGAATTGCATTTGATGATTTGCTTCCAAATAAGATGTAGTAAGTCTTTTCGATGTTTAATGTTAGTTTGTTCGTTGACATCCATAAGTGGACTTTTTTTAATTCATTATTCACAACATTATTTAGTGTATGTGGGTTGAGGTTTGAGTAGATAAGGGTAGTATCGTCAGCAAACAATATAGGTTTGAGAATATTAGAGACATTAGGCAGATCGTTTATATATATAAGAAATAGAAGAGGTCCTAAGATGCTGCCCTGTGGCACTCCAACGGTAATTGGTAGAGTGGAAGAAGTTGTATCATTGATGGTTACATATTGGTGTCTGTCACTAAGATAGGATCGGATGTAGTCGAGGGCAAGGCCTCGGATTCCATAATGCTGGAGTTTAAATAAGAGGTAGTTGTGATTAACAGTATCAAAGGCTTTTCTTAGGTCAATGAAGAGTCCAATCGGAAACTCATTTTTGTCAAGGGCTGAGTAGATAATGTCAAGGAGACTAATGATTGCATCATTGGTACTCTTTTGGGACCGGAAGCCAAACTGGCAGGGGCTGAGTATGTCGAATTTTACGAGGTAGGAATAGAGCTGTTTGTAAATAATTTTTTCAAATATTTTTGATAGAATGGGTAGATTTGATATTGGTCTATAATTGTTTATGTCCGCCGGATTGCCTCCTTTATGGACTGGCGTTACTCTTGCTTTTTTGAGGATATCAGGGAAGGTGTGATACTCTATAGATTTGTTGAACAGTAGTGCTATGGGTGGGGCAAGGGCATGGGAGGCTCTCTTGTACACAATGGACGGAATTTCACTGGTGTTCCCTGCCTTGGTTTTTAGAGAGTGTATGATGGACACAACATCTGCCGGGCTGATTGGTGAAAGGAGAAGAGAGTTTGGATAGCTGCCTGAGAGATATGTGTTAATATGTGTCTGAGTCTGTGGGATTTTACTGGCAAGATTAGCACCAACCGATGAAAAGAAACTATTAAATTCATTTGCCATTTCTAAATCAGTTGACGGTATATCCCCATCCTTGTAGAGTTTTATTTGGTTATGTGAGTGTTGTTTAGTTCCTAGGATACTAGAGATAGTTTTCCAAGTGTTTTTCATGTTACCTTTTGCTTCATTGAATCTATTCACATAATATGCAAGTTTTGCCTTTCTTATGATACTGGTAAGCATTGATGAGTACCTTTTAGCTACTTCCCTTGAAACTAGGCCAATCCTAACTTTCTTTTCATATTCATGTTTCTTGTTGATTGAGTTGAGAATGCCATTTGTGAGCCATGGATTGTTTAATCTTTTGTCAGTTATTTGCTTTGTAAGAAGGGGACAATGAAGGTTGTAGAGGCTTAGAGTTTTGGAGAGGAAGAGGTTAGCTAATGAATTTATATCATGGGTATTATTGAATTCAGAATCCCAGTTAATATTGTGAAGTGCCTCTGTAAGATTGTCTAAAGCTGATTCACTGTGTAGCCTAAATGAAAATTTCTTGCTTTTTGGTGGTGTTATGTCCATGTTCGCTATGAGAAAGGTAGGATAGTGGTCAGTTGTTCTGTCGTAGATTATACCAGATACAAGGGGAGCTGTTATGTTTGTCCATATGTGGTCCAAGGTAGTGGCTGATGTTTGAGTGACTCGGGTAGGTTTGGTGATAGTGGGGATTAGCATACAGAAGTTCATGCTGTTAAGGAAATAGTCAACTTGAGAGCAGTTTTGTTGACCCAGGTCAATATTAAAGTCTCCTCCCAGAATGATGTGGTTTTTGTTGAGATTGTTGTTTATAATAAGATTCCTTAGGTTGTCTGAGAAAGAAGCTATGTTAGTATTAGGAAATCTATAGATGGCTCCAATAGTCAAAGAGGATTTAAGGGATTTAATTGTAAACTGAGCAAAAGTATATTCGCAGTAGTCATCTCTGTCACTAATAACACTGTTGCAGATAAATGTATCTCGGTAATATATAGCTGTGCCACCACCTTTTTTATTAGGCCTACAGTTATGAATGGCTTTATAACCAGCTAAGTTGTAGAGTTGGGTATAGTCTTTATTTAGCCAAGTTTCTGTTAAAATAATGAACGATAGGTTAGTACCTAGTGCTGTGAGTAGTGCATTTAAATCGTCAAAATGTTTACCAAGTGATCTAACATTTTGGTTATAAACTGATAGATAGGTGCTATTTTGGAGTTTGTTTTTAGCCTGGTGTGCTGTGAAATACTTACAATAATGATGATCAATGTGCTGGTTGGTATAGATATGAGACAGAAGATTTTGATCAGGATCAATATCAGTGTGCATAGAGATGCAGAGGGATCACGATACAAGATACACGATAAAGCAAAACACAAGAATAAAAGCAGATACAATAAAATAGTAACAATTTAGAAGTAAAATAAAGATCCAATAGATAGCCAGGGAGGACACAGAAGTTACATAAAATAAAACACAAAAAATCAGTAGAGACTGACAATATAAATGTAAAATAAAAAATAATAAGAAAAATAATAATAATCATAAAAAAATGATCTTGAAGATAATTAGCTTAGTAATGGTTAATTAACAGGGTAATAAAAAGCCCTAGGTTTAGTGACAAGGGGATTAACTAAGAACAAATAATTAAGAGTATAAAACAGGCAAAGATGACAAACAAAAAATAAAGTAAAAATTAAAATAAAAATAAAAATAAACACCTTTGGAAAGGAAAGGCAGAGCTAAAGTACACTTTGGTTGTATGTGAGACTACAAATTAGCTAAAAAGACTATTTTAGCACCTACAGAAATCTTTGGGATATTTGAAGATTTCCTGTGGAATCAAGCTGTGTATTTTCCATCCTGACTGTGTACGACTCCATCCAAGAATGAGGTCTTACTGTAAGGAACTAAAAAATGTGAAACCTCTGAATAAACACAAGAGACTATAAACATTTAAACTAATTGATATATAAATTTGCATTGAATGAACTATTTTGTATATTTTGTTACTGTGAATACTTTCATAGTTTCTTTTATGTTTAAAGATCACTTTCCCATTGTTCTTTCATAGTTTGCCATTACTACTACTGCTGTTTATATTCAACCTTCTGCAGGCGACAGTGTGCATGTGGATGCGCTCAGAGGACCGGGATAATTATGGTACTCCCTTCAGCTATGCCACAGATCAGCATGATAATGCGTTCACCCTCACCGACTACAATGGGTATGTCTTGGTGTTTTCTTGTGTGCTTCTGTAACGCGTATTATAAGAGGGGTTCTGATGACAAGGCTCAAGTGATGGCAGTTGCCGTTTAGTTATAGGTGTCTATGGATTACAGGTAACTCTTGATGACAGGTACCTATACACGCTAGGTTGAGCATTTTAGGCAAGGTCCTTATCTCTAATTGTCGTCATTTATCCAGCAGTGATATTCAGTGTAAATTAGTTAATGGGCTGTGTTTTGAAGGTAGAGTTAAGGTTGTCTCATCTCTTAGGGCTACTGCTTGATAGGGTCCCACACTAGCTGAGAGTTTTAGGTGTTGTGTTGGCAGCAGATTCTACACCTTGAGCAAATATGTATCAAGTTGGGGGCTTCAGGACTAGCTTTCCCTTGATGATGAGGGTACATAAATGCTTATTGGAGATAGGTATTTGCTGTGTTCACTCTTGACTGCTATACCAAGATTTATCATAAAACCTTTTGGTCGGTGTTCAGCATTAATTATACAAGGTGTATGTTGTGATATTAACATATTGAGATATTTAAATAAGCTATGAGTAATACAGTCAGTTTACAGTGCAACCTATTCTCTCGTGTAAAGCATCTATGTTTGTGACTAGAAAATCTAATGCTTTAATGACTGTATCTGGTACTAGCATTTTTAAAGGCATGATTGCATCAGTTTGTGACCTTTCATTCTACTGCTTTCCAAAGTTATATATTGTGTCCTGTATAGGCTCATGATCTACAATAAGGAAAGCAATATGACACTGGAGCCACTTGGACTACAGCGTCCTTGAAGAATCATACATGGGGCTTGAGAGTCACTTGAGACAGTGATATTATCATAAAGCCTGTGAAATTGACAAGGAATGAATATATTGCTAGCAGATTGTGGGCTAGGGCTCAAAAGCACATCTAAACCCTCAATTTTTGCCCTACCTTTGCTATGCTCTGAGGGTTGCTCCATCTTGTAAGTCCTTTGTATGGAGGGTATGAACTCGAGTTCTGGAATGGGGTACATGTTGCTGCCTGGTTCACTCTGAGGTAGATTAAGTTAATCCAGGATTCTAACTGGCCACAAATGCTACATAGCTTAGAATTCTGGGAAGCCTTGTGCTCATGAACAGTATCTGAGTGTCAGTTTATTCTGGCTGGATGACACTGCCTCTAAGAGACTCCCTAATACTATATATGCCCCTGTAAGGTGCTGGACTGCCTGTGGAGCCAGTGCTTTACAGAGCTTGACTGCAAATTGTGAGTCTTTAAGATGAGTAGGATATATAACTTATGAGTGCAGCAGTATAGCATAATCAGAAGGGAACTTTTCACAAGCTTGAAACATATTTTTGTGGGAATTTTATTAGACAGTTCAGTATCACATTTGTACATTAATGGGAAAAATGATTTTATAATAACATTTTGTTTAATAATTCCAAATATTTCAAAACCATCAGTTTATAAATGGTTATCCCATAAATAAATGTTACTAATCTTTCTGCTGTATTTAGGTATAATGTTCATACAAATTTTCTGCAATAATTTCTGTTTAGGTTATCTATCTTCTCAGTTGTTGTACATCTTTGTGCCCTCATAATATTCACATTTTTGCTGGTGAAGGAAAATGTATGACAGGAGAACTTTATAAAACATTTAATATACACAAATAGCAGTACGCATATAGATATTATAACTGGCACATTGGATCCCACTCCTGCAGGTTTGTGTTGTATGTGAATGGGGACAAGCAAATTACGGATGTGCGAGCCAATGATGGACAGTGGCACCTGGTGTGTGCCTCATGGACCAGCCACAATGGCACTTGGGCTATTTACCTTGATGGAGAAAAGAAAGATCATGGCACTGGCCTTGCTGAAGGCGCCACCATCAATGGTAAGTGAATGTAATGGTTAAGTACAAATTTATCCCAGTGCTAAGGAGCTCTATGGTGTGTGTTTGGTGCATTTTTGTTAGTTTCTTTGATAAATTATAATTCTCATTTTTCTACCTTCAACTAGAAAAATTAAAATATCCAAAGATAATATCCAGCACAATATTTCCTTGATTTTCACGTTAATGTAGTTTTCTATTTTATATTCCAAAATACCCCACGATCTTGTTCATTAAGGATTGAAGGGCGCTAGTTCTTCAAGCTGTATAGAAACTGTAATTTTTATATTACAGTACAGTACTTACATGTGCTGAAATGATGTTTTGAGGGAAGATTCTGTATCCCAATGCATTGTTTAGGCCACTTAACTGGCACTGCATGCCGCTCCAAGCAACAACCTTTTAGATCAAGTTACCACAACAAGCCTCGCTCCAGGCAGAGCTCGGGGAGTAGAAGAACTCCTGAAACCACTCAAGTATACTCCAGTGTCATTAATGACAGTACGCATTTCAAAAGTAAATCCTGAATAAAGAAATTATCTGGTTTATCTTTTATCTACATTTATCTTTTGCCGTCTCGCTGTTATTAACACTGTAATTCGCCTTTCTTCCTGTTTTGATGATAGTTTGACCATAAACAATATTTTTATGCTTGAAACACTGCAGGTTAGTGATTTTATGAATTGTACTTCTCTTGTTTTAACATTCTCCATTATTCATGTATCATATGTATGTACTCTTGCATACACAAAATAATACATATTACAGTATTATAAATTGCCTTCTACACTTCCATGGAAATAAACATTCCATTTACCTGAACTGTACGAGTCTCGAACCAAGGACCTTGATAGAGCTACATGTGTGGGGTCTACAGTTCGAGACCCATACAGTCCAGGTGAATGGAACATATTATTATTATTGTTGTTATTAATCTGTAATGAGAGATACCGCTACTCTTTCCATGGACGACAGGTTCAGGGACGCTGGTGCTGGGGCAGGAGCAGGACCAGCGTGGGGGAGGGTACAGCCCTCAGGAGAGTTTCCTAGGAGAGATGACACATGTAAATGTTTGGGATGAGGAGCTAAATCCTGCCACTGTGAAAGCCATCTTCAGTCGCTGCGATAGATATGTGGGCACCACTCTGGGCTGGCCGGACTTTCAGGCTGGTATAAAAGGTCAAGTTATGGTAGGTCAAATGCTCAGTGTTGCATCAATCTTGAAGTTTGTATATACAGAACAGTATTAAAGAATATTAAAATGTTGCTTTATTACAGTCACTAACCTGCTTGGATAGGCCCATACAAAGGGTCAAGGAAAATTTATTAGGCATACCACCCCTTAATATTGTACCACTCTTCCCTAATTTCCACTTGCCTATGAATTTTTGGGGGGCTTTCTCCACAAGTATTTATCTTGTGGAGATAAATACATACATACATCTCACTGTGAAGATGGAGGTATGGTACCATAAAAATAGCCTGTACCATTCTGGGTCAAAATTTTTGTGCATTCTGTTTTAGGATTACCCTTCAGTCCCTGCTAAATCATAGTCTTAATAAATCAAGTTTTACATAAAACTCACATAATTTAGTCGTGTCTTTGTAAATATCTGGCACAGTTTTTATTCTATAAATTTTTATAATATAAATTTTCTGCTCATTACTCAACATGGTTTCCATTTGGCCAGTGGTTGAAACACTTGTCAACCCTGGTGCACTATTATGCACCCTGGTCCAAAATTTTCATAGTTAAATCCAAGGATACAAGTGAGCACCATGGATGAATGGTGAACCAAAAGACTTATCCAAAACAATATTGTGTCACATGGTTTACTGACACTTTATTTATTTATTTATTTATTTATTTATTTATTTATTTATTTATTTATTTCATGCTGGTAAGATAGGAACCATCAATGAAAACTTTCCAACAACTATAAATTGACTTGTCACAGATGAAAAGTTCAACCTTCTGTCGAGGATGTGGTGTGCCAACGACACCCCAGAATGGTGCCGTGGAGGACGGCGGAGAGGAACTAGGTACTCGGGTCACAGTTACCTGTGATGTGGGCTTTAAGCTATACCGGGGCGAAAGTGAGCGTACATGTCTCCTCTACGGTGCGTGGTCTGGCGAAGAACCAGAGTGCCGACGTGAGTGGTACCACTGTTGACTTGTATCTTTCTGTTGTGATACTCACAGGATTGTCATCATAATCTGCCAAATACAGCATTGGAATAATCAGTTACGGCCAAGACAGAATTTAAAATAAATATTGAATAAAAATAACTTATTTTGAGGTTGACCTTTGGTATGGTCTCCTCTAGGTGTCACCTGCAGCTTCCCAGGCTACCTGTTGAATGGTCACATTGAGGGCAACAGGTACAGCTACAGTGATACTGTCAGCTTCACTTGTAACCCTGGCTTCATCCTCAAGGGTGACGCTGAGAGGACCTGCCAAGCTGATGGCAAGTGGAGCGGCCAACACCCTCACTGTGATGGTGAGTGGTAGGGTTCCTCTTGAAGATACTATAGAGAAATGAGGGTCATCACTGTGATGGCTAGTGGGGTTCCCCCTTGAAGATACTGTGACTAGGAGTGCAAAGGTTCTATTGAAGATACTGCAAGGGAAAGGAGAGAGTATTACTACTCATTGTGATGAGGAATTATGGAATTATTCTTAGATATAGCAGAGGAGGAGAGTCTCTCTCTGAAAAAAGATGTTCCAGTTATGAGGAAAGGAGGGTTGTGGGTCTCACTGTGAAGACTCCCAGGATCAAGGGATTCATTTAAATTTACTAAAGAGAAGTTGATAACGAAATGATGAAGTTTGACTTGGAGATGGTGCAGTGTAATGGGGTTGTCTTCTTGTGATGAATACTGTACCAAGATTTCTTCTGACATTAGTGAGGGACGGGAGTTTTCATTGTAATGATGAACATCAGGGTTTAAACTTATGATAATGAATACTATACCAGATTTTAATGTTCATGAGTTTATAAAGTTTTAATGCGATATTAATGCAGGGGGTTGATGTCTCAGGTACTCATGTTAGAATCTGAAATAAAATTTCAGTTATTTATTACAACCAAACAGTGAAACCTTGAATTGTTGAATTCACTTCTGATGATGATTATTTTGTTTTTAGTGATTAAGTGCCCCTATTTGAATGCGGGGCCTCATGGGCAGGTGCTCTCACTTGCTGGGGACTACATGCCCACCAACCAGATCAGCTTCAAGTGTGAGCTGGGCTACCAAATGGATGGCCCCAACACACTTACCTGTGGAGGCGATGGCGAGTGGGATGGACAGCCCCCATCCTGTCAATCGGAAACTTGTGGTGAACTTCCCAGGTAAGCTGAGCAAGTGAAAGACACTTGCAGTGATAACCTGGCTAAGGATAAGTAAATCATTAGTGGAGTAGAAATGGTATTACTACTAGGTAAAGTAATTGAGGAAGCCAATACTCTGACTATATAGCACTTGGAAGAAATACGAGGACAAGGATCTAGGGACTGTGTGGAGGAACACTTTCAGGGATTGAACACCAACTCTGCAGGAAGCAAGGCCATTGCTCTACCAACCAGTACAGGTGGATGGAGGAATGCTACTAAAGCTAGATTTCCCAAGCAAAATATGTATGTGTTAATAATATAAATAACTAGATAGTAATATCAAATCAGAAGTATGTATGTAAATATAATGATCAATTAAGGCAAATAAGTGCATGAATTCTAATATGATTTTCTTCCAACCTTGCAGCATTGCTAATGGGTATGTGGAAGGGGGCCCATTGGTGAGGCCTGGGGAGCAAGTAGTGGTCAAATGTGACTTTGGTTACAAGCTGGAGGGTGACGCACTAGTCACCTGCAAGGATGACTCCACGTGGTCCCGCCCATTACCCAAATGTGTCACACCCAAGTGCTCCAAGCCACCAGCAGTCTTTCATGGCACTGTCAAGGTAGGTCACCAATCGTCATTGCCATTGTTCATGCATTTGTGACTGAATTGTACTTGGAAGGGAGATAAAGACAAAATAGTGCAAGAAAGAAATGGCACAGTGCGAGCGGTCACAGGAGTATCCTAGTTTTTGCCAATAGTAATATGACCTCCTGCAATATAATGTACAATTTCCCTAGCCTTTTCTAATTGTTAAGAAGATAGACCAATTACAGTGCTACATTGATGACCAGCTTGCTCAACTTTTTCTTTATCACTTTTTCAGGTCTTTCCCAGTCCTGTTTTTAGTTTATTATAACCAGTGATTTAATGCATTAACCCTCGAAAGTTCTCGGCTGCAATATTAACGAGATTCTTTGCTATAATGTTCGGAATAATTTAGAATTATTAACACCTTCAGTCTCACGTCATTTAACATTCATCATAACAAATACTGTTTGATGTTTTCAGGTACGGGCTTCAGCCACATCCAAAGAAGCCGTATACAAATGTGATCCCGGTTATGTCGTGGCAGGAGCCAAAACACTAATGTGTGGTGCAGATGGAGAGTGGAATGGTCCCTGGTCCACATGTGAGGGCTTACCATGTCCTGACCCACAGGTACCACCACATGGCACCATACCCCATCAGGATGTCTGGCGAGTGGGAGATATTCTGACATACAAGTGTGATGTGGGTTATAGATTGTTTGGTAATGCCTCTCTGAACTGTGTGAGCAATGGGTATGAGGGCGAATGGGATAAACACACACCCGATTGTCAAGTAATCACTTGCCCAGAGGCCAAAAAACCTCAAAATGGGGCTGTGTCTGTGGTACACCGTCCACCCGCTGTCTCTGACTCAACAACTACTCCATTTCAAATTTTACCTGTTGTCTATGGAGAAATAGAATTCAGAAGAAAACGCAGTCCTGATGATGATTTCCCAAGTATTGGATTTCCGAGTGTTGTAGACCTGAACTGGTCACAAAATCAAGATTATTCAGAGTATGGCCAAGCACATGGCTTACCGAGTGATTATGAAGGGTTAAATGGTTTGGGGCTTTCAATAGACACTGAGCAATCATCAGATCTCTATGAAGACTTTAGCCAGTCGGCAGATGCTTTTGAATTTAGCCAAAGCACTGGACAAGTGTCAAGTGATTATGAAGATTTTGGCCAATCATCAAATGGTTTTGAGTTTTCACAAACCCCACAAACTAGTGATCAAGGTTTGACAACAGAGCAGGGAGACAATTTATATGGCACCGAACTAGAATATGACTGTCGACCTGGCTACAAACTGCTAGGTGCTCCTCGACGCCGATGCACTGAATCAGGTGAATGGGACAACCCGGAGCCTCAGTGTTATGAGCAATTTTGCCCAGAACTTGCCCCAGTATCAAATGGCCATCTTGTTTATCATGGTTCAGGCATCGGAAGCCGTGTAGAGTATGTCTGTGATGAAGGTTACCGTCATAAAGGTGAAAATGATGAGTTGCTTTGCCTAGCAGATAAAACATGGTCGGGAAGTGTTCCTTCCTGTCAAATAATTGACTGTGGTGAACCTCGAGAGTTAGGTAATGGTACTGTCGATGCAATAGCAACTACATTCGGATCTATGGCTACTTACAACTGTTTCTTTGGTTATGTGCTTGAAGGTAGTGTAGAGCGTTTCTGCAATTCCCATGGCCGCTGGAATGGATCCATGCCACGGTGTGTAGCAGTGACATGCACTGTCCCTCCTGTTATAGATAATGGCTACATAACATTTGAGGGTAGTTTGTTTGTGGATTCTCCTATAGAATATGAGTGTAAAGAGTGTTTTAAACTCAATGGAACCAATATCAGGACGTGTCAGGTAGATGGGACATGGACTTTGGAAGAACCCTCATGTAATCTGATATACTGTGACGTACTGCCAAAGACTATTCCTAATGGGCGTGTAATTGGTGATGATAATGCGTGTGGCTCGCTGGTGGAGTACGAGTGTTTGGCAGGCTACCAGCTCAATGGGAGACAAAAGGCAACATGTTTGGACAATGAGAGATGGAGTTCCCCTCCACCAACATGTGAGAGAGTTAGTTGTGGCCTTCCCAAAAAACTGGCAAATGGGAACCATATAGGTTCATCTTATAAGTTTACTGATAAGATTACATACAAGTGCAACATTGGTTACGTGATGCAGGGACCTGATCTTCAGGTTTGCCAGGAAGATGGCACATGGTCACTTTCACCCCCCTTCTGTGCAATTGTTAACTGCACTAAACCCAGAGGACCTTCCAATGGCAAGGTGCGTCTCAGCGGGCTCTTTTTTGGCTCTTATGCAAATGTTGTATGTGACCCTGGGTATACTTTGGATGGTGAGAATAAACTTATGTGTGATGCTACTGGCAAATGGGATAAAGAGATGCCTTACTGTTTACCTGTCATTTGCCCACCTGCACCTCAGGCAGCACATGCCACATACAACTCCACTGAGGTGGAGTTTGAGGCTTTCATGATTCTTAAATACAAGTGTGATACTGGTTACTATGCTACAGTAGAAAATACCTTGCTAAAGTGCAATGCAGCAGGAAAGTGGGAAGGTGAGGTGATCCAGTGTCTGCCTGTGGACTGTGGCAACCCTGGGACTCTTCCTCATGGCCACATCTCGGGAAATAGCTACACATACGGTAATCAAGTTCAATTTACTTGTGATACAGGATACAGGCGGCTTGGTGCACCCACTGCCGAGTGTCAGGCTGACGGAATGTGGAGTAATTACGTCACTTCATGTTTACAAATAACCTGTCCTGAGCCACAGCCGCTCGAGTTTGGAAAGATGACAATGGAAAGTGGAGCAAGTATTTTTGGTGCATCCTTAGCTTACCAATGCAATACTGGTTATATTCTTATTGGTGACTCCAGCAGCACTTGTGACAGCAATGGTTTATGGACAGGAGTTTCCCCACGATGTAAAGCTGTCACATGTCCCGAGCCATTTGAAGCTCTCAACTCTGTGCGCATAGGTGACACATTCGAATACAATCAAAAAATATTTTACTCATGTAATGAAGGCTATGCTATGAAAGGTAATGCTGAACTTGAGTGCCAAGCTGATGGGTCATGGTCAAACCAGGCCCCTTTCTGTGAGATGATAACCTGCCCTGAGATCTCCGACATACCAAATGGAAGCTGGGAGGTGAAGACCTTGGGGGAGTATCCTATCAGGACTGAAGCACTCACATTAAAAGGCCATGGTAAAGGCCATAGCAAATCCCACAGTAAATCCCACAGTAAGGTGAAAATCTCTGCCAAACTCCAGTCACTGATAGAAAGTGAAGTAAGGGAAGAATTAATACACAAATTTGGAGATGTTATAGAATTTCAATGCAACCCAGGCTATTCAATGGCATCTAGTGGTCTTATGGAGTGTACAGAGGCTGGTTGGAACAGCCCTATTCCTCAATGCCACCCAATTGCGTGCCCCATTCCCATCAATATCCGTCGAGGTACTATCACAGGCAACGATTACACCTATGGTGCTACCATCCATTACAAATGTGATGAGGGATACGAACTTGCTGGTGTGGCTCATAGGATCTGCCAAGTTAACAAGGAATGGACAGATACTGAGCCCTTCTGCAGAGTTATTGAGTGTCCTCGACCGGCACCCTTGGATAACGGCCAGACTATTGGAGAGAGTATCAAGTATCAGTCCATTCTCTCATATGTGTGTGATGCTGGATTCAGGCTTGAAGGTCTTGCCACCAGGTAAGTCATTTGAAAAATATCTTCTTGCCTTGATGTTTCCTTCTCTTTCTGCATTATTTACATTGTCAAGTGCCTATATGTATATAGCTGTGTTTTAGTTTTACTCAGCGCTCTCCCATTCCTTTCATCTGATTCCACTCTATTCTAGTGTTTAGCTGAATCTGTCATCTGTACACACTCAAATTTTCTCATATTCCCATGTCTTCTTTCTTATCTCATCTTGCTTTTAACCCTTAGATGACGGCTTATGTCATGTGATGTATTTGGTTCATCTGGGGTTAATCTGGCTTACATTGTTTATTTTTCACTATAACAATTTTAAAATGTCTTGCTGCTAAATCCATATAATTGCAAAGAGTTTACATCTATGGCAAATATTATATATTGAAACTACTGACCTTTCCCAGGATGCAACCCCACAACAAGCCGACTAACTTCCGGCTACTTTTTACTGCTAGGTGAACAGAGGCATTACCTGATAGGAAATGTGCCCAAGCATTTCTCTCCCACCTGGGATTCAAGCTCAGAATTCCCAATTCCGAGTTGAGAATGAACACAAGTGTACTACCGGGACCCTAATTTACTGCTTTCAGTTGTGCATCGATTGCATTGACCCCTGCATTTCAGTACCCTTGTTATACATAAAAAAATATTTCTTCAAAATAATTAGTTTTAAATATTTTTCATTTGTAAAAATGAAACAAAATATTAAGCAAACTAATAATTTGAAAACTTGTTCACCGTGGTGACCTAGAGCCAAGAGAATTGTTTCGTCTGAGGGTTAAGGTTCCACCTCTTTCCATTTATAATCCAAAACCATAACAGATAAAGCTTTCACTTAATCACTGTCTTCCTATAATTTTGATGCCATGACCATCTTTACCAATAATCATTAAGAAGCATGTCTTCATCAGAACATGTCAGAGTAATGGCAACTGGACGGGGGAGCAGCCTGTGTGTGTCGAACTCTTCTGTGAAATTCCTGACGAAGTTAACCACAGTGTCCGGGAGATAATCAGCCTCAAGGTACTTAAACACATGATTCAGTTGTGCATCGATTGCATTGACCCCTGCATTTCAGTACCCTTGTTGTTATACATAAAAAATATTTCTTCAAAATAATTAGTTTTAAATATTTTTCATTTGTAAAAATGTTTTTCCTGCCGAAATGCTTTGCGTAATAGTGGCTTTAGGCATTGTATGTACTAGTTCTATCT
This sequence comes from Procambarus clarkii, assembly GCF_040958095.1. Lineage (NCBI taxonomy): Eukaryota > Metazoa > Arthropoda > Malacostraca > Decapoda > Cambaridae > Procambarus > Procambarus clarkii. The sequence continues at coordinate 21,217,049 of NC_091229.1, read as the reverse complement.
ATAAATCATAAATTTTTGTAAAATCTCTTGTATGTATGTACCTTACCTGAATAAACATTTATTTATTTATTTATTATTTATTCCTAATACTTTATTAATACTGTATTTCTTAAAATTGAAATTTTATAAAACATTATTTCACCCTTGTACACCCTCCATTGTTAAACAATTCTCAGGCATCTTGCTAATATATCCATAATATCACTCCACATTTACCTCTTTCACACATACCATATGTCTTATATTATACATGAGCTACTTTCTCTTAAGAACAATCTTACATTTTCCTACATTAATCTCAAATTTCTAATCTTGCACACACACACAGAAATTCTTTCACAATCTTTTGCAATTCTTCCTCACTCTCAACAATAAACACTGCATCATCTAAATACAACATGTCAGTTAAAACAAATTGTTTCCATCACAGTGCACTTCAACTCCAGGTGTTCTTGACTTTATATTACTAACCCATCCTGTAGTGCAGTCAAGGCACAATCGAAAGGTTTTGGGTTCAATTTTGTGCCGAAACAAACATTGAGGCACGTTTCCTTTCCTCTGATATGCCTCTTCACCTAGCAATAAATAGATACTGTAGTCAGAAAAATAGTGATCATATGGCAGAGGCAGGTAGCCAATATTTTTGTACATGGAGAATGAAACAATATATGGATAAGTGTAGGAAAGGGCTGTAGAGCTTAGTTAAGAAATTTTGTGTTGCTAGAGCCTATAATTATAGTAGTATTAGATTTTGTTTAATTCCATTTATATCTACCAATAAATAAAATAAGCTCAAGAGGTAAGGACCTTACCCTACCACCAAACTCTTTAGAAAAGCAAAATACACTACAGAATTAGTTACACTAATAACTGAAGCAACACCCACATCTACAACTACTGTACACACATTTTTATATAACATGAGCGACACTCATCTCGAGCAACACTAGTGCATTCAGAACTTGGACTAACCAGAAGCCTCTGGATACACAGGTCGGGGGCACAGTGCGGTACACCTGCATCGAGGGCTACCGTATGGAAGGTGCTGCCACCCTCAACTGTATTAGTGATGGTGAGTGGGACACGCAGCCCCCAGCATGCGTGCAGGTGGACTGTGGCCCTCCGCCATCAGGTGATAACGTCGTTGTCCAAGGCATCCACACCGTCTATGCCTCGCAGGTCAGTGATTCTGCTGATGCGGAGTTACATATACTCACTGTATGTAGGAAACATTTCCAATTTGTACAATAACTTTTATTTATGGTGCTGTGAATGTGAATTTTGAAACAAAAACTTTAATCCATAATCTCAACCAGTCATACTATTATTATTTGCTTTTCATTTTCATCAGGTGACTTTCACGTGCGAGCATGGGTTCCAGCTGAGAGGAGCTGAGTGGACCACGTGTATGCAGTCTGGTAGGTGGAGCAATGAGGCACCACAGTGTGATCCCATCTACTGCCCCACACCTTCTAATCCTGCACATGGCCACATTGTCCGTGGTTAGTACAGTACCTCACTCGCACTTCTTCATTTGTAATCTTTGTTTGAACAATGACAACTACAATGACAGAAAAGCATAAATTATTTTGTAAATTACAAATTAATTTACTGAGATTGATACAGGCATCTCTTGATTTATGGAACAGTTACATTCTTTATAAGTCTGTTAATAGAAATTCTGTGTATCCATTTCTGTTTTTCCATTAAATTTCATTATACAAGTCTATGGATAATATTTCAGCTCAGACATACCATAATAACAAACTTAAGAATGCAGAAAACCTTTTTTTTAAGAGTAGTGAATAAGTTTGTGACCTTGCTTTGGATACATATACAGTACTCCTGAATCATCATGTATAAGAGTCAGCAGGAGAAACAATAGTGAAAAAAAATAGTAATAAGAGGAGAGAGTAAATACGAAAAATAAACGAGAGCGAGTATTGAAATAAGTTCATTTTAGTGTTGACTGGAGGTTATATTTAGAAAATATTTGTGTATTCCAGCAGATAATAAAGAGGCTTCATCTTCGGAGGAAGATGATGAAGAGGAAGAGGAGGTAGAGCTTCTGCAGGCATTGAAAGCACCAAGACACAAGACTAAAACCAAGAAGAGCCACAAAAGCCACAAAAGCAACAGGAAGACAGCATCGAAGGGCAAAAAGCATGGGCATAAGTTCTTTGACCGAATGGTTGAAATATGTGAGCATTCTCATTGCTGTTAATGTATGCAGTAGTATTTATTTATTTATATGTATCCAATACTTTTCACAGTTCATTTTGTGTGTGTGTTTTCTTAAGTAAACAAGAAAGGTGTGGTGGGACAAGTGTACTCATTCTTCAGCCCAATTCTTAATGAAGCTACATAGAACATAGGGCTTAGAAGACACTAAAATCTTACAAAAACCTTATGGATAGTTTCCAATGATTAGGATTATAGACAAGTTGATAATGAAATAAATAATAAATAAAATAAATAAATGCTTATAATAGGATAATGCTTCAAACATCACTGAAATGACAAAAAATCTGGTATTTTCTAAACCATTTCTAACTTTATATCAGTGCCAGTAATGAACTTGTGTGTTGGTATTTGGGAGATTTATAGGGTGAAGTCTCTTAGTACCATAGTGAAATAAGTAATGACTGTAGATATAAGGTTTATTTTGGTTGCTGCCTGTATATTTGCTATACAGTACTCAATAAGTTTTGTGTCCATAGCATCACCAGAGTTGTAGGTCCACTTGAATATTCTCTAATCTAAGTTTGTAAAGAGTTCATTTTTCTTTTTTCTCTCCTAATAATTTGTCTATAAGCTCTGCAAAGTTTGAAGTTCGCAAAGTTGTTATGAAAGAAAATATTGTGCAGTTGTTCGAGTAACTTGATGCTTATTTATTTATTTATTTATTTATTTGTTTATTTATTTATTATTTATTTATCAATATACAAGAAGGTTCAATGGGTTGTGAAAGTGCATAAGTTGGTGATTAAGTGGTACATTCTTGCAAAGCCACTAATATGCATAACATTTTGGGCAGGTTCGAAACTAAACAAAGAATTTGCACATGATGTAAATTGGTGAGGCTTAGCTTACACATCATTCAGCTTCGTTTTCCATGGCCAGTAGAAAGTCTATTGACTTGGCATCAGCTGATAAAACCCAATTATGAATCCTATGGCTGTTTTAACACGTAGAATATGATATCAAACAGGCACCTCAAAGGTTGATCTTTCTTTCTCTGAAAAGTATACCGGGTGGACGATGAAGTAAAGTGGGAGTGTGAAGAAGGTTTCAAAGCTGAGGGATCAACTAGCAGTGTGTGCACTGCAGAGGGCGAGTGGTCAAATGACCCACCACACTGCAGGAGAGTGTCGTGTGGGTCCCCTCACCTCCCAGATTATGCACTCATTCAGAGTGATGACTTCCTCTATGGAGCCACTGCTAACTACTCTTGCAGGGAAGGGTATGAACTCGAGGTGGGTGCACAGTGGTTGATGCATCACATTGCCTGTGTAGTTGCATCATTGCTACAACTTTCTATGCTTTTCACAGAAATAAAGAATATAATGGCTAATATTTTACATCCAACAGCCATTCATCTTGAAATCCTCTTGCAAATAGTTTGTCTGTTTTATATTTAAACTCTTAAATGACCATTTTTATTCAACTTGTACATCATTTACGTTTCTCATTGAAAGAGTTAGTCAATGATAAATTCAACTTTTCTGAATTCCTGTACTAATTTTTCCTATTAATGTTCCTTAATTATTTCTATTTAAAATGGTGTTCATAGGGGGCGGGTGTTCTCACCTGTCAAGCCAATGGTAGGTGGAGTTCTGAGGCACCAACCTGTGCACCGGTATCATGTGGACCACCTTCCCTCACCGTCCACACGTTAGTGCGCTACATCACCCCAAAGCACGGCCAGCTACATTCTTATGGCACTACTGCTTCCTACAGTTGCCACAATGGATACCAGCTACATGGTATGTACAGTCACTCTTATACACAATAATTACTTGCATAATAATATTTAGATAAATTATCTCCTCAGATATATTCTATTTACTGGTGACACTTTGTTTTTATCGAACATTAAAACTTACGCACACAACTGAATGAATTTCTAATAGCTCTATGAACTCGCTAATAGTAGAAAATATTCTGAGCTCTGTTAACTTTTTTGCTTCTTTATTCAATAACACCCTTGTTAACAAAAAATCAGCATTCTCTCGACTTAATTGACTTAAATCTAGGTTCATAGAAAATGTTTCCAAATGGTGTAATGTTCGACCAGGTCCTCTGATCTTCAAAACTGCCTCTTGGAGCTGGTAATTGATGTCACCTGTTGGCAACAGAGTCTATTGTTAACCCAGGCAGTAAAACCACGAAGAGTACCTCCTGCAGACCTTCATACTGATACCTCAAGCCTATTTTTATTATTTTGTCAACATAATTAATAAGGGATGATTGGCTTTGAACATTTTTACATATTTTCTAAAAAGGAGACTATTTATTTATTATAACTGTAATTATATTGAAGTTTGGTAAATAGACACCAAGAACGTAAGAGGCCACACCCCTCTCCTGAGGGATACTATGACATCTGTCAATATCTATTACAGTAAAACCATTTGACTCCAATCGACACTCAAACATTTGCACAAATGGTCATCATATGCCACGAACTGTATTTGCCATCTGACATGTCATATGATGCAAACGCAGACATTTAAAGGTTAATGTATCCAGAAAATAATATGTTAAGTAAATAGCTGTGGGGACATTTTGAAAGTAGAACATAATCAACATATTACTGTATGTATATCCTAATTCTATACCAACATCAAGGTACAACAATAAAAGGATGTTTATTTTGTAGCTGCCAAAGTAAATATATTAGTGTTTTCATATTTGCTCCTATCTACAAAGTGCAGCTCTCAGCACAATTACAGACATTTCCAAACAAATGCTCATCTGCTTATATTTGCTGGTATCATCATTACCAGGTAATATTTGCAATGGAACAGATATTATGTATTATGTACCAATGAATATTCCTTATTCCTATGAATAGTAGAAGCCCTAAATTAAGTACAAATTCCTGCTCTGCATGTCGATTAAGATTTATTCATATCAACAGGGGGTGAAACGCAGGTTTGCGAGGCCAACGGGCAGTGGGTAGGAGACAGCCACACCTGCATTGAAATGTTGTGTGAAGACATACCCGTCTTGCAACACGGCCTGGCAATAATTAAGAGAGAGCGCCTCCAAACAGCCACATTCTCTTGTAAACCTGGCTACAACCTGCTAGGGGACACTGTTATCGAGTGTAGCTTCGGGAAATGGCAGGAGTTCAAGTATGTCACTGGCCTAGTCAGACATCTGTCATGTATTAATGTTGCTTACACTTAAGGATTAATGCTATGAATGATCTTGACTGAGTTACATATTCTGTGCAAGTTGTTATATCCTTAATGACTTGTATGTTCAATAAAAGTTGTTGTAAACTTTTTAAATTCTTGTATAACTGGGTATAAATTGACAGTAACGTGCAGTTCATAATTTGATGATAAAACAAACATTAATGGTCAAACAAAATTTAGCATTTTAAAACAGTTTCATTATATCTGGCATCCTCTTTAGTTGGTTGTAAAGCTTGTTGTTCAGATTCTTCTCTGATACTTATCTTTGGTCCATTAATGTGGTTGATTATCTAGAAGGTTACGAGTCCTTAAATACATGAATGCCTTTAACATTTTAAAGGCATGCACTGTCACACACACACACACACACACACACACCATGCACCGTCAGCCCTCATTATGAGCCATTTCTATACGTATGCAATTCATCTTACATGAAGTAGATATTTAATTTTCACATGTTAATGTTCTTTTTGGATTCCTGTACATTCTTACATCATGGTGCCTTCCAAATATAATGTAATGACTACTGATCCTCAAGAGGAGAGATGAAATGTTTAAAAAGTTAATTGATCAAATAATAGAAATAGTAATAAACATAGAGTATTGCTTGTTGTCAACTTTAGGACAGCATGTTAATTAATCCATAATAATGTCCTGAGATGACTTGGGTGTTTTAACAGCACTACATGTGAACCTGTCAACTGCTATGAGCCTGCAATACCACCTTTTGGCAAGATCACGGCCAAGCACTTCAGCCTGGGCAGCATTGCCAACTACACGTGCTTGTACGGTTACATGTTAGTGGGTAACCCCTCTGTCGAATGTGATGCTGATGGCACCTGGAAAGGCGACCTGCCCCTCTGCCAGCCTGTTGACTGTGGCTTGCCGGAGGTTAGTCTCTTGATATTAAAAAGTAAAAGCCTTTAGATGTGTATATCTAGTTGTGTCTGTGGGAAGTGAGATTCAGCTGTAGAGCACTTCTATACTCTTTTTATTAATAAACTTTTTTTACTATCTTCACTTTTTATTACTAAACCTCCTTAAATTTTACTTATTTCTCACTCAGTTCTGTCTCCTGTGGGTCATTTGTTGAGCACAGCACCTCTCACTGCTTAGTGGCACTGGATCCTACTCACTTTTCCACTTTTGTGTTTTGTTTACCTCTACTGTCACCAGTCAGCCCATCCTCTTGTTTAGGGAGTTCTAAACGTAATGATGAGGACCATCATTCATACATTGACGTAAAAGGCAATTAGAAAGTAGAAATCAGTACTAATGAATTTGGACAAACCGGGAAAGTTTTTGTACTAATGTTGCAAAGAAAACTTAACCTAACTTAACCTTCCTAGGCCTAATACAGGCTATTTGAGGCCTAATACAGTACAAATATGTGCAATACTAGGCTTAGGAATATATAAATTCAGTTTTTTAGCTTTATTTTTCCTGACTTAATAGTAGTAAATAGTACTAAATAGGTGAATAGTGAAATACTAAGTGAATAGTACTAAATTCTACTATCTAATTCTCCAGTACGTCTATGTATGTATGTATAATGGTCCAGATGGTTACTAAAAGTACTATCTAAACAGAATGATAAGATGCACCAGTGGGGTCCTGTATCAGTGGTCATCACTTCAATTCCCATGGAAGACAGATGTTTGGACAAGTATCCTTTCTCCTCACAGTAACTAGGTAACCGAGAGTTGGGCAACTACTCTTGGATGCATCCTGAGGAAGGTCTGTCGTTGGCCCAGGAAACTCTCAATATACGTAACAGGCTTCCTGGCCCCCCTTGACAATAGAGAAACAGTTCACAACCTCACTTCACAACCCTTGACTATTTCTGGTTCTTTTTGGTCACTTTAGCTGCGTGTTACTTCCGTGAAAATCATTGCTGTCGTGTTGGGGTATGCTTGAATGGGGGTTGGCTACATTACAGTACAGTACTTGGATTGAAATTAATATTCAATTTAACATAGAGTTATATATTTAACATAGGCAACCCCACTGCCTAACACAGTGTGGTGTAATTTGCCTTGCATTAACTGTGTTAGAGATAAGGAATTGGGCATGGAAACCCATCTTCAGACTGCTGCCTTCCCTCCCCATGGAAGTGGGACATAGGGTAACGCTCGTGCATTATGAATGAATAAATCTTTAGGTATAACTATACAGGTAGTTTACACTAATAATTGTTTTCAAAATGAACTTACCATAATTTAGTTGCCAATGAAACATTTATGAATGAAGCATTTGAATTTGAATTACATGTAACAAAGCTTTAAAATGAAATTGCAAGACAAATATTGACAAAAATTACTTTTTGTATTTTACCTTATATGGATAACCTAACTTCACAAGAACAGATACAAAAAAAGCATAAATATTGTATAAAGAATGCAGTTTAAAGGGCTAGTAATGATGCATAAAATATTGTAATGTTCTACTGTTTAAGTAGACATTTTATTGCTTATATTCGAACTAATAGAACTGTCGATATACAGTACAGTATAGTATTTCTATGCATTAATATACTAGTAATGGTTTTTCTGGTGTTTCCCAGGACATTACCAACGGAAAGGTGGAGTCATCACACACAGACCTTGGGGCAGAGGCGCTCTACCACTGTAATGCCGGCTACCAGCTCTTTGGCAGTGACTCTCGTGTATGCGGCGCTGATGCCATCTGGAGCGGCAACCTCCCTCAATGCCATCGTCAGTACATTTAACACTGTAAAACTAACTAAAGCATATTTTGTTTTTACTATGCTCTATATATAGCTTTCATTTATAAATTGTAAATTATGGTTTTGTAATTGATCCAGACATCATTTGAGTACTGTATATATTTTGTTTCATTGATATTTATTGTGGTCTTTTACAGTTAAAAACTGTGGGGAAATCAAGCCACCACGAAATGGATTTGCTATGGGTGTGGGGACATTGTATGGTGATAAGGTGAAGTTCGCATGTGAGCGAGGCCACGTTCTTAGGGGAGACGCCCAGATTCACTGTGACCATACAGGCACCTGGTCGGCCACAACACCATACTGTGAACGTGAGTTGCTTCTTTAAATATACTGAAAACCCCCAGTAAAATAAAATTTTACAACCATATTATCTAATAACAAGATACAAATGTGTTAAATATTTGTCCATGAATGTAAAAGGAGAAGTATTTCTCCACAAATGTATAATATGTCAAAACTAATGTACAAAGGCCCCTGCTTAAATTTTAATACTGTACTGCATTTTAATGCTGCATATACATATTGATACAAATATAACAGAATTGGATAGAATCACACATACTGAAACCCATATTATTTACTGTACCTTATGTCCCATTATATCTGGGTTGATGTCCAGATTAAGACAAAAAGTTGAACATAAGCACTGTATAGTAAAAGAGGGTAATAGATATTAAATAATAAAAAAATTATAACATCACTTATCTATTCAATATATTATCAAATAACATCACTTATCTATTCAATATATTATCAAATAACATCACTAATCTATTCAATATATTATCAAATAACATCACTAATCTATTCAATATATTATCAAATAACATCACTTATCTATTCAATATATTATCAAATAACATCACTTATATATTCAACATATTATTCACACTACAGCATCATCGATAAACAAGCACCACAACACTATCTGTGTGTGTATCCACCTCCATTATGAGAAAACACTAACGTGCATTCATGAACACTGAGCATCATTTTACAGCTGTGGTGTGTGGAATTGCTCCTGTGCCTCCTAATGCGGTAAAACCTCCAACGGTTTCCACTAAATGGGTGTACCAGGATCGCATCCAATACACGTGCAGTGAGGGTTACATTATGCGGGGTGATCTCACCGCCACATGCACAGAGTCTGGTCTCTGGTCCCGTGTTCAAGGGCAATGTGCAAGTATGTATATCTTATTCACTTCCCTGACCTGGTCTTTATAGTATTTGTGATATTAAATGCATTCAATCATACATTTATTGAATACTTTATGTATTTATAAGCTTCCACAATTATGAAACAATTTTTGTTTTTATTGTTACTGTAAGTTGCATCAATTTATAAATATGAATATCCCTGTAGTGGCTCCCATTGAACAGAAAATCATGCATTGTCATGTACTGATACATCCCCCCCCCAAAACCCCTTCAACCACACTGTCATATTATCTTGCCCTCTTTCCTCCTGTGTTTCACCACGATTTCATATTATCTTGAAGCATTTACTAGATTATTTATTTATTTTTTTTCATATCCTCAGTCCACCCATTGTTCCTACTCCAACTGTAATCATCAGTGTTTTCATTGCTTGTCTTTTTTCTGGCAAATCTGCTCAAGTTTGTTTATTTCCCTTCCTATGTAATCAAAACTATTCTATCAATCACAGTCACACTTCCTAATTAACACTGTACAGTATATTTATAACTATAGAGCACCACTTGGTTCCCGAACTTTGGTTATCCGAAACTTCCAGTTTCCCAATTGGGGTTGGGGAGTCACGCTACATGAACTAAGTTTGGGTAGGAAGCAGTCCGCCAAGCTTCACGCTGGCCAGGGTTGGGGTTACCCTACACGAACCAAGTTCGGGTGAGGAAGCGGTTTGCCAAGCATCGCGGCGGCCCGTTGTGGTGGGTGGGTGGGATCGAGATGGTTTGGTTTGCCCACTGACCATGTCAGGCGCCACCACTCTAGTGCCTGCTACCCTGTGATGTCACAGATTCACAGTCTATTGTTCTCATAGTTTGAATTTTTCACGAGACTGGAGTGTTCATTCTGTGACTTTGTTTTACATATCAGCACAATCAAGGAACATCCGTGCACCATGTCGGCTCCAAATGCACGCATTGTGTCGGTGAAAGCATCAACAAGCGGGTTACGTAAAAGAAAGAGGTCAGTGACGACATTTGAGAAGAAAGTTGAAATAATTAAGAAAGTGGAGAGTGGTGTCCCGAGAAATGTCGTGTGCACTGAATATGGCATTAGCAAAAGTACTGTTTATGATCTTCTTAAGGCTAAACCTATCACTTTTTACTATTTCTCTAAGAGAAAGTTGTAAGGCAATACAAAATAGAAAGGTAATAAGTAAAGCAAAGGTGAAGAGTGTTGATAACACAAAACAACAAAATATGACCCATCCCCATTTTCAGTACAGTAATTGGAATATTTTCGGTATAAAAAGTCGTAATTTAAAAATGAAATTGGGTGCAAAGAGTCAAAATTCTACTCAAAAATCATGCTCAGGAGTCAAATTTCTGACATTTAAGATATTTTGAAAACTGCAGGGGGGGTTTGGGCAAAATATGTCCCATTGCCGTTTTCAGTAATTGGCATATTTTCCGTACAAAAATTTGTAATTTGAAAATGAAAATAGGTGCAGAAAGTCAGAATTTGGCTCAAAAATCACGCTCAGGAGTCAAATTTCCAACATTTCAGATATTTTGAAAACTGCAGGGGGGGTTTGGGCAAAATATGACCCATCACCGTTTTATGTAATTGGCATATTTTCGGTATAAAAAGTTGTAATTTGAAAATGGAAATAGGTGCAGTGAGTCAAAATTCGGCTCAGAAATCACCCTCAGGAGTCAAATTTCTGACATTTCAGATATTTTGAAAACTGCAGGGGGGTTTGGGCAAAATATGAGCCATCGCCGTTCCATGTAATTGGCATATTTTCGGTATAACAAGTCGTAATTTGAAAATGAAAATAGGTGCAGAGAATCAGAATTCGGCACAAAAATCACGCTCAGGAGTCAAATTTCCGACGTTTCAGATATTTTCAAAACTGCAGGGGGGTTTGGGCAAAATATGAGCCATCGCCGTTTTCAGTAATTGGCATATTTTCGGTACAAAAATTCGTAATTTGAAAATGAAAATAGGCGCAGAGAGTCAGAATTCGGCTCAAAAATCACGCTCAGGAGTCAAATTTCCGACGTTTCAGATATTTTCAAAACTGCAGGGGGGTTTGGGCAAAATATGACCCATCCTCGTTTTATGTAATTGGCATATTTTAGGTATAAAAAGTCGTAATTTGAAAATGAAAATAGGAGCAGAGAGTCAGAATTCGGCTCAAAAATCACGCTCAGGAGTCAAATTTCCGACGTTTCAGATATTTTCAAAACTGCAGGGGGGTTTGGGCAAAATACGACCCATCACCGTTTTCAGTAATTGGCATGTTTTCGGTATAAAAAGTCGTAATTTGAAAATGAAAATACAGTAGGTTTAGAGAGTCAGAATTTGGGTTAAAGTCATGCTCTATAACCTTTCTCAGGACATCTGGTACATTGCTTTTTCCCCCTTCTGTTATCTTGGCATATACATTATTAAATAATAAAATGTTTTATTATAATATTTAAATATTATAGTTTTTCATTATAATATTTAAATACATGCATTGTACATTTAAATTAGAAATGGTGAAATTTGAAAGACTGCAGGAAAGGAGACAGGAGTCCCTGCTACTCTATATATTCCTTTTTATGCAGTACTGCATCACCCTTTTTTTCCTCTCATTCATCATTATCATAGATATTTTCAACTCATGGTCTTTCAGCTGTCACAAGTATTTTGGCAAAGTTGAGAATTTAACTAATTTGGCTCAGGAGTAGGTTGTGTTACAAATGCCTTGGGTAATCTGTGTAATAAATCTATTGCATACTGGAGTTGTATTATAACTTGACAATTATCATTAACCATAGATTTTCCTTGTAAGCTCTATTACTGTACGTACATACTTTATTAAACCTGTATTGAACAGAGATCTCCTGCGGGCGTCCCAAGATCAACACTGACGGAGCAGTGGTGCTGGGCCGCTCCTTCTACTATAAGGACAAGGTGGTCTACCGCTGTCCACCAGGTCAGTCTCTTGCCTACTCACATAAGGTTTGTCTCGAGTTTTGTACCACCATAGATTCAACAATACATCACTTTAAAAGCTTGACACAGTAGGATGCTTCACCTCAATACTCTGTACTAGTTTGGCAAATTGCAGTTAAATTCACCATCCAAGTGTATATTGTTATGACTAATTATACTAATAAAATTCTGCTAATATTAATAGTAATCTATATTTACAAAAGACAACTGTCACAGAAAAGTTAATTTAGCTCGGTCCTTAAAACCTTTTTCCCATCAAAATCATTTTCTTACACTTCTTGATGCATACTTTTGGGGAACATGAAAGCCCCCTGACATTTTTCAACACAAATTCATAATTCATTGTGTCGGGGGACAGGAAGCCAGAGTGTATTCATACACGATAAAGGAAGCATCAAGTGATGGTACCCTCCAAGTTGAGGAAGGGTACGTTGTAAAACTGGATTGGAGAGGTACAATTTCAAAACCTCAGGACCTCATGATTATAATTTTGAGCTCTGCCAATCTGTGCAATTATTTTGAGATACATGTATCTAAGGGAGCTGGGCACAGGCCTCAAGAGATGGAATTAAAACTAGTTTTTATCATTTCACATGAATTATTGATTATCTTGGATCTAAATAGTTTGGCAATAATAACCTTGTAGAACAAGGTACAGTAGTTGTGACACCAGATATTAAACTAATCAATGACACTTTCCCTGCAGGTCAAGTAGCCAATGGGTCGGCAGTATTAACATGTCTGGCAGATGGAGCATGGTCAGGAATTCCTGCTTGTGTAGGCCACTGTGGGCGTCGATGTCTAAATGGAGGAGTCTGCCTCACCAACAATGTCTGCACCTGTCCCCCAGGATACGTCGGTGACCATTGCCAACACGGTGAAGTTTCTCTCTTGCAGTAGTCACACCAATATTCTTTTTTAATGCTCGCCATGAGTGGAAATGGCTTCCTGTTTTCCCCTAGTACTCATCAGTTTTTGCAGTGCACAATTGTTTAAAATTTAAAATTTAAAATTACAGTGGGTTTTGTAACAATCTTGGTGTGTACATAGTACTCTATATTCTTTCAATGCCATTAACATGCATAGCATGTTATGTAATGTAATGTAATAATGCATAGCATTTTGAGCAAGTCTTAAGGATAACAAAAGTAGTTAAGGTATACAGTACATCAAGATTTTGATGCGATTTGAAAGTTACAAGATATACTATAGTCAATCTTAAAGTACAGTATTATAGAATTAAAGAGATTTGAAAGTTTATAGAAATATAATCAATTTAAAAGAAAATGATTGAACATATTATAATTAACAAGTAGACAGATACTTGCTATTTAAATTTAGGTAATGATGTATGCTCTTCAGAGACTTCTGTCTTATGCAAAGGGGTAAAAAAAATTACAATGTGGATAAGTAATTTATAATGCAAATTAAATTTGCCTGATGTGTGTGTGGATGAGAATGAAAGCATGTGTGGATGAGAGGAAGTGAAGTAGAAAACAAACCTCTTGTTTGTTTATAAATAAGTGTGGGAAGATGGGCTGAATTTCACCAGAACTCATTAGGAAAGAAATGACATTGGATACATACTCCTAGCACAGAATGAAAGCCCCCCCCCCAAAAAAAAAACAAGCATATGATGTATACTTCTAGCACAGAATGACAGACAAAAGAACAGTACAGTAGCTGCAAAACTATGATGGTTAAGCTGAAAATAATATATTGCATCCAAGGTGACTTTCCATTTTGGCGTTGTCAGAGCTGATGGTTCAAAACAGGTTTTGTTACTGGACAAATGAAGTGTCATGAGGAAATCAGGGTAGGTTTATAGTTATCTTTTATGGGTTAATAGAAAAGAACTTTCCCTGCCTAACAATGTGGAAATTGCACAGAACACAGATAACCTCGTGTGGAAAAGGTAAATTATTTTGCACGATTTATCTAATTGGCCACTGTCTCAAGTGGTAATAGCAGGGACGTGAAACCAGGGGCTTGTTTACCAAAACTTGAGCAGGTCTAGTAGGCAGGATTTTCTTTTCATGAAATCATGTAGTGATAATTTGACAAGGTTGTGCTGTACTCTGTGGATGATTTCTTCATTCAGGATTTTTTGGATGCTTACATTTAGATTAGTATATGTCTGCATATTTCATACGCTCATATGTCCCTCTTCTCTACCCTTGTAGAGAAGAGGGACCCCCTCATAGGGGAGAGGGGATCCTCATAGGGGAGAGGGGGACCCTCATAGGGAAGAGGGGACCCTCGTAGGGGAGAGGGAACCCTCGTAGGGGAGAGGGGACCCTCGTAGGGGAGAGGGGACCCTCGTAGGGGAGAGGGGATCCTCGTAGGGGAGAGGGGATCCTCGTAGGGGAGAGGGAACCCTCGTAGGGGAGAGGGGATCCTCATAGGGGAGAGGGGATCCTCATAGGGGAGAGGGGATCCTCGTAGGGGAGAGGGGATCCTCATAAAGGAGAGGGGACCCTCGTAGGGGAGAGGGGACACTCGTAGGGGAGAGGGGGGCCCCTAGTAGGGAGAAGGGACCCTCGTAGGGGAGAGGGGGACCCTCGTAGGGGAGAGGGGAACCCTCGTAGGGGAGAGGGGGACCCTCGTAGGGGAGAGGGGGACCCTCGTAGGGGAGAGGGGACCCTAGTTGGGGAGAAGGGACCCCTCATAAGGGAGAGGGGACCCTCGTAGGGGAGAGGGGACCCTCGTAGAGAAGAGGGGGACCCACATAGGCGAGAGGGGACCCTCGTAGGAGAGAGGGGACCCTAGTAGGGAGAAGGGACCCTCGTAAGGGAGAGGGGGATCCTCATAGGGGAGAGGGGACCCTCGTAGGGGAAAGGGGACCCTCAGAAGGGACCCTCATAGGGGAGAGGGGACCCTTGGAAAGGACCCTCGTAGGGGAGAGGAGACCCTTGGAAGGGACCCTCATAGGGGAGAGGGGACCCTTGGAAGGGACCCTCGTAGGGGAGAGGGGACCCTCGTAGGGGAGAGGGGACCCTCGTAGGGGAGAGGGGACCCTCGTAGGGGAGAGGAAACCCTCGTAGGGGAGAGGGGACCCTCGTAGGGGAGAGGGGACCCTCGTAGGGGAGAGGGGACCCTCGTAGGGGAGAGGGGACCCTCGTAGGGGAGAGGGGACCCTCGTAGGGGAGAGAGGGACCCTCGTAGGGGAGAGGGGGACCCTCGTAGGGGAGAGGGGGACCCTCGTAGGGGAGAGGGGGACCCTCGTAGGGGAGAGGGGGACCCTCGTAGGGGAGAGGGGGACCCTCGTAGGGGAGAGGGGGACCCTCGTAGGGGAGAGGGGGACCCTCGTAGGGGAGAGGGGACCCTCGTAGGGGAGAGGGGGATCCTTGTAGGGGAGAGGGGGATCCTCGTAGGGGAGAGGGGACCCTCGTAGGGGAGAGGGGACCCTCGTAGGGGAGAGGGGACCCTCGTAGGGGAGAGGGGACCCTCGTAGGGGAGACGGGACCCTCGTAGGGGAGAGGGGACCCTCGTAGGGGAGAGGGGGACCCTCGTAGGGGAGAGGGGGACCCTCGTAGGGGAGAGGGGGACCCTCGTAGGGGAGAGGGGGACCCTCGTAGGGGAGAGGGGGACCCTCGTAGGGGAGAGGGGGACCCTCGTAGGGGAGAGGGGGACCCTTGTAGGGGAGAGGGGACCCTCGTAGGGGAGAGGAGACCCTTGTAGGGGAGAGGGGATCCTCGTAGGGGAGAGGGGATCCTCGTAAGGGAGAGGGGACCCTCATAGGGGAGAGGGGACCCTTGTAGGGGAGAGGGGGACCCTTGTAGGGGAGAAGGGGTCCCTTGTAGGGGAGAGGGGGGACCCTCTTAGGGGAGAGGGGACCCTCATAGGGGAGAGGGGACCCTGGTTGGGGACCCTCGTAGGGGAGAGGAAGACCCTCATAGGGAAGAGTGGACCCTCATAGGAAAGAGGGGGACCCTCGTAGGGGAGAGGGAGACCCTCCTAGGGGAGAGGGGACCCTTGCTGGGAACAGGGAGTCTTAAAACACATTATGGGACCTTGTCCTTCTCACCACAAACAGCCCTGTGTGTTGCATCATGTCTTAATGGCGGAACCTGCGTTGCACCGTACAAGTGTCGCTGTGTTACGGGTTATGTTGGTGCCCGCTGCGAGACTCGTGAGTCTTTCAGTAACAATTGAATGTTTTTTTCTTATGTTCTGGATAGCAAGGCTGTGAATACGACACATCTTGTTATTGATGTTTTTCTGCAATAATGCTGTTTGCTATACCAATGCTTGCTGCTGTATTCGCAGTGTAAATTAAGCTTCAGCTTTGTCTTTCATAAATAGATTTCCCATTTTTATTTACTTCTACAGTATTTGATATTAGGTAAATATATTATTCTGTGAACTTTAATTATTATAATAAGCAATGAATACATTAATTCAGTACATTAATTACAGTACAAAATTTTGTTAATGGTGCTTGAAGTTAATAGAGCAGGACAATTCCAAAGTCTCTCGGTAAGCTATTTCTGTACAAGCTATAACATAGAATACATAACATATAAACTACAGTATTTACATTGAAAAAGTATAATCATTTCCTGTTGCACCTTTCCAATATACATAGAATACAAGGTATGAAGCTTCAAGAAATGTCCATTAAATTTATTTTAGTAGATGATAATCAATTTTTTACCAACAATCTATAATAATTCTGGGAGTTTGCAGTTCTTGACTGCTTGTTCTTTCAAAAAATTCATAAGTTCTCGAACATTATGTAGTAAATGAGAATACTTTGGCAAATTCAGAAATAATTACAAAAATCAATTCTAGAGCAGAAAGATTTGACAGAAATTCTCTCTAAAATTTAAGCTCATTCTCAAAGTGATAAAGAAATACTGTACAGTATAAGAATACAGAGTATTTGCATATAAATTCTGCATTGGTAATTTGAAAAACATGTACATGGAAAAACTAAACAATCATGGTTTCTCAATAATTTATTAAGTTCAAATGGAGATATATGACAGTATTTACTTGCCAACACCATTTTCTTTCTCTCCAAGTTAAAACATTATTCAAGAGTGCTAACTTTCTAGGGCCGTGCTTTCTCCAGTGATAATACTAAGTAATCCTACTAATTTGTGTAGCAAGAGCCCAACATCTTATCCTCTTCATATATTCAGTCTTCTCTCATCATATCACCCTCTCACATGGAGTAAACCAAACTGTATATCTGCATTCTTTATACTAAAACTACTTATTTCTTCATCTTTGTAGTTCATTCTAACTTATTAATTATAGGCTCCCAGTCTCATGCCATCAACAATATTGTCTTTATTTACCTTTTCATTCCCTGATTATTCGTCCTAATGACTACCTTTTGGCACTAATAATCGGCTGCCTGCCTTAACCCGCACTGCTCCCCAACAGCACTTTGCCCGCTGCCCTGCCTGCACGGCGGTGTCTGTACTGGACCACATCGTTGCACCTGCCTCCCTGGATATGCTGGGGCCCGCTGCCAGACTCGTGAGTCACCATTTCTACAATCATGGCATTCCCCATTAGTCTATGATATTACCAGATATTACCAAATGCAGAAACTAAAAACCACTAAACTATTTTTTTTCAGCTAGCCTGATGTCTTGACTCTCTGGAATCATATGATGGACATCTTGGATTCCCAACTAAGCATAATCTTTATAATTGACCTCTATTTCCCCCCACCAAATCTGACACAGTATTTTAGAAACAGATCTCTGCTAAATGAATGGTGTAGTGCTCAGCACATTTACTTTAGAGAAGACTTGAGTCATCTTATTCGTAAAGAATACCTCACCACTGTGGTATTCAGTTCTTCCATCTGATAGTCAATTTCCAAATTTTGCTCCCTGATTCTTGGACTACCTCAACAGTCTATTTACCTGTCTGATTTGTTTAATTATTTTAAGCAAGCCCCAGTGATTTATCCTAAATGTATTTGCCCTTAACAGCAGAATGAAGAGATTCAGGCATGTTTCCTTACACCTAATGTGTTTGTTGACCTGGCAGTAAATACATACCCAGGAATTAAGGGACTGTTCTAGGTTACAACCTGAGGAAGGTCAGTCGTTGCCCTAAGGTGACTTGGATAAGCTTAACAGGCTTCCTGTACCAGAAAATATGAGACCAAAACTTTAGAATTTCATTGTGTTTCATTCTCAGGTGTTCTTTTGTTCTAACTAAAGTCATCTTGCCTTAGCCTAGCTGTTATGGCATAACACCTTGTAGGCAACCCATCAGCCATCTGTCCCAGCTACCAGGAGCTGCCAATTAACACCTGCTGTACTCATTGTTGACCCTCTTTTCATCATAACTGTAACCCATTACAAATGTTTTAACAAATAATGTACAGTAGTTCACATTTTAACTATGTTTATATTGAACTCATGACCTTCAAGCATTGCACAATATTGTACAGTATAAAGTTTTCTTTACTAGCGCAACTGAAAGGAATATGTAAACCAGAAGGTTATACTCTGACCTATCCTAAAATCATGTGAAAACCAGGCGGTATATAATATTTTTAAGCAAAAATATAGAGTAAAACTTTGGTATGATGCATTGGTTACTCCCGACAGCTGTATGTGAGAACGACTGTGGAGACCAAGGACGCTGCATTGGCCCCAACGTGTGTCACTGCAGTCGAGGCTATACAAGTCCCACTTGTGACGAGTGAGTATGATTCTAAAATTCAGCTGGCTTTTCTCAGTATAACCCTGCCAAGTCTTGCCAACCTAATCCTACTTTGCCCTACCATATCAGCTATTTTTGAACTTTCAAATATTGTTCCAGAAGTTAAAGCTTAACTTGTTTTAAGGTTTTAATTATAACGAAGTTCAGACTTTTGAGGTTGTATTGAAATAATAGTTAATTTTTGTTTTTAAGAATACAGTGACTGCCCAGCGATTCTGAACATAAAGAGCTGTTCTAAGATTTTGTGCACTCATCTAAAAAAATTTAATTCATTTATATACTTATAGAAATAAAGGTTTCAATCTACAGAATATGTTCAGTCCTGTAATAGGTTGGTTTTTGGCAAGTCAGACTTAGCCTATATAATTGCCATTCATTCCTGGTGAAGTGTGGGTAAGATGGGTTTAGAGGGGGCTGCATTACAACCACATACAGTACTGTACTGTATGTGGTTGTACTGTACTGACACACTAAAAAGAACTCGCCATGTAGCATAATGCTGATTGTGAAACTAACCTATTCTACTGATCAACAGCAATGATTATGACTACAGCTACTATGGTAGCCGAGATGATATCCATGAACGGACCCGCCTTGAAGACTGGGACCTGGTGGCCTTCCAACGACGCTATCATTAGTGGCCATAAAATCTTCCTTGCTTTAACATTTATAAAATATTTTCTTTGTGTACATTAATCATATAAAAGCTGTTATGTGTTGTAATTATCGCTATGTAGCTACACAAAGATTTTTTTAGTTATTTTGTTTCAGCCGATTTTATAATCATTACTTCAGTGTGATCATTTAATTTTATGCTAGAATTGTCAGGCATCTTCCAGCTATTAAGTATTGATTAATGGAAACAAACTATAAATGTAAAACCTTATTTAGCAAATATAAATATTGGATGAGAAAATCAGGATGAAAAAAGTACAGTACTGTATTGTACTATTAAAGTACCTTTAAGATTGCACTACAGAAGTAAAATTCCAGTTTTTGGTACTACATGTCTAAGAGAATGTACAATGGGTTATGAATTATGTAGTTATACTTTACATCCTATAATCATGATAAAATACAGTATACTATTCTTAAATATGTAATAAAATCAATATATGATAGGCATATGATTACGGTTGTTGAGTTTTTAATATTTCGTAACTTTAAAGATATCTTCATATGTGAAATATATCTAGATATCCTTCATTGAATATCAGGTTAAATGTCATAATGGCATTTAATTACAAAATGGCCTCCAGTATTTACCAGAATATATTATATAATAAAAGACTGAAAATACTTTGTTTCGTTCTTCCTGTTGAAAATTAAACTGAATGAGGGGTTTCAGGGAAGAGCTCCTTGATGGCTTCATGAAGCCATCTTACTAAGATGGCTCACTACTACTGGGTCACATGACATTCTGTCTGGCTTACAACAGACTATGAGCCAAAACCTTGGCACCCCCTTCCCCCCTGACGGGTTACATAGTGCAGGGGAATATTATCATCACCCTCGCTAAGAAAGCATCCAGAAAGTCGGCAAAACTTTACAAAAAACTGTAAGGGTCATAGAAAATAATAGTTTATCTAGGTAAAAGTACATATAAACAAAATGAGTTACAAGCAAAATGTTGGATTTCTAGATGGAGCTAGTATACATTCGCTGCAGAGTGAGCAGAGGCATACAGTTAAGGACTGGCACCCAGTCAATGCTCCCTGGCCAGGATATGAACCCAGGCTGTACTTGTGAAGTGCCTGGCGACTATTTTTACCACTGCATCATCTTTTTTAATAACTTTTTGATGGCCGCAACTTTTGTCACTGGCTTCTTCTTGGAGCTTGTCTTGGTAATTTCCTGGTTAACGTTGGAGTCGCTGTCATTAGGTTCCTCTGTTTCATCTTGGCCAATCCACCGATTCTGAGTCTTAGAGCTGCTGAGGAAGTCATCCTCGTCTTCATCACTGTCATCTGTTGGCAATATATGCTAACTGCACTGCATCTTTCACTTACAGCCTCATTACTATTAACTTGCTGTTCTTTGTCTATGACTGCTACTTTGCTACTATCTTAAATAAACTTTTTTAATTGTATTATTTGGTGACTTTGTCCTCTGCATGTTATCTTTTTCCTTAGAATGCTGACACAAGTGTAATATACTTTATTTACATTATTCTTATGTATACAGTACTAACAGAACAGTCAGTCTAATGTACATGCAGGACTATAAAAAAAAAAAATCCCTACACTTAAGGGCAGCAAGAGGCTGAAGCAATCTACTCAATACCCTCTTAATTTACGTTCTCTTAATATCATATGCTTCATACTATTTAACATATTCTTGAGTATTATCATATATTTATGGAATAACCAAATGTATAAATTTTACCTGCTCCAAAATCAAGTGTGGTGAGTTTTGGCTTCAATGGCAAGTCAGGTCCCTGCTGCACATGGTCGGTCTCTGCCGCACTTGACATCGCGCCCAATTTCTGCTTCAATCTTTTTTCCAAGAACCTTATTCTAGGCGTGACTGCTAGTCCTAATGACCTATTGAAGTACAATTATTTATTTATATGCATGGAAAGCAATAATAGTGTTAGCAGTAAACCATAAAATTTTTAAAACCATGTTTCTTAAAATTTTATATTTGAAAAGGACACAAATTTCTTCTAACACATATACTGTGCCAGTACACTATTTAGTTACAGGCACATGACTACAGGAAAAACTACTCATTAGTCTATTGTCTGTCACTTTTCCACAATAAACAATATATAAAGCATAATGGTCACATTCATGGATACGGTCTTCATAAGCATCAAATTGAAGGGACGAGATTATCTCCAACAGCGAGTTTACATTATTATACATGCTCCCTTTTCTCTCTTGTCTGTGTACTGCTCTAGCTTCTACTTAGACATCCATGTAACTCCATGTCAACTAGATTTAATTAACCTCACTTTCCTCTGCAAATGCCCTGACTACTATGGGCATCTTCAATTACTTATTTTGCACTCAGTTTAGTCTAATAACTTATTTTCTGTCCACCTATTCTGTGTGCTTTTCTACCATGTTGGTGGCATACAGTACACTTACAGCTTTTACAGTAAGCGTTCACTTGGTCTGCTTCGTCTCAAGATAAAAGTTTTCACCATTTTACAGATTACAAGATTATTCTCTAACTGATCTTAAAAATACAAAAGTTTAATTACTTAATACTGTTCTGTAATGGTCATGAACCTTGGTATTTCTTGCGTATATATTATAAGCTTTTTATATGAAGATCCTCAACAAAATGGTATATGGTTCATTGCACAGCCTCACACGCAAGTTGGCATTTACAGTATTGTACTTTATATCTACAATATATAATAAATATGCTTCAAATTTATTGCTTTCACAAGTACTACAGTACTACTATTTTTAACATATTGTATTTCTATTATACTGTATCATAAAATTATCTGTGTGAACCTGGGAACTACCAAGAAGATCCTGGCTGTGCTCAAGCAGTGCAAGTGGTTATACATGAAGATTAAAATCATGTACTGTATGTACCAATCCTGACCAACTTGTCTTGTAGATTCAGCAATAAATGCCAAGTCAGGATATTTTTCCCAAAGGAAACAACCTTTTATATGATAATTTGTTTTAGGCCTACAGGGTTATGAATGCCTGTTAGAATGCAGACAATGGCCACTAAATAACTTAACATTCAGCTAAAAATATTCCACAGCAGTTAGAACTAAAGCAATTCATTTCTGTTGCCAGGGGACAGCAAGCCTTCACATAGGATTATGAGGTCTTCCTAGGCTAATTACCAACCTCCTCCCCAGGATGCAATACTCAACAATTACTCCTGGGTACCTATTTTACTGCTCGGTGAACTGTGGCATCTGGTGAAAGGAAAGGTAACCAACCATTTCTGTCCTGCCTAGGGATTGAACCCAGGTCCCTTGATTGTGAGCCGAGGACACAGACCACTCTGCTACAGGACCCCGTTACGAGGTACCATTTACGAGGTAAGGGGAAAAAACAAGAATAGGGGGAGAAGTAATGATATGGTCATCAAATCTATCAACATGCAAGTCAACGATGCCCTCAGTACCTACCTGGCAAAGGCATCAAGGTCAACGGAAAAGATGTCAAACACTTTCTTGTCCTTCATTACAGCCAAGTGTTTCAAATATGCTTTAAAAGCCCGCACTGCCTCCTCTTTCAGGTTGGTGTATTTACTCAATATTATTTCAATCTTGACATTGATGCTCTGCATTTTAGAAGGATCAACACTGGAAGAGACATTAAACATATTTAATTTTTAAAATGTATCTTTTAGCAATAGAGCAGCAAGCAACTGTCACCTGTGGAAAAACATGGTAAGATAATTATCAGAAGAAAGATGCTGTGTAAATATGGCCGGACTTCAGGATGCGTTGCTTTCAAGCTCAGCAGGGTTTAGTCGGTTATGTGCCCGTCTGGGGGGACCCAAGACATGACTTCAGTTCTACACACACTGCACTAAAGATTTTCTCATAGATATGTCAAGTTAATGGTGACTTTCTTGTGCATCAGGAGAAACTAAGTAATTACCAAAAGAAGGTGTCAAGCTAGGAAGACTATGCAGCACCAGCATCAGGAGAAAGTGCTTAGCCAGTGTGACTATACTGTGCTTGGGGGTAAGTAGACAACGAGATATTAAATGCAGTGAAGGAACACTGCCTAACTACTCATTAGTCCAAGTGCTAATAAGTAGCACTTGGACTAATGAGTAGCACTTGTACTAATGAGAGGGGGCCAAGTGACCCTCTCACTTGGACCATTATATATTGAATACAAGTTGGAAGGTCATCACTGTTCTGACCAGGTCAAGTGGATGCAAACAACAAAACAGAACAAGCTATTAAAAGCAGTCTTCTGAGGATTGCCATTATCTTTCATGCAATAAACCTGGTGCATTTTTATATTTGTATACAAATCATGCAAGCACTGTACAGTTTTAATTCTTACCAAACAAACTGAAATTAATAATGACACTTTCTTTGAATAATAAAAAGAAATAGCCCATATGTCCACGAAGTGACAAAGTGTGGAAGTTCATTTCTAAACAATATTTGAATGAACAGAAACTTTACATAAAATTACCAAATTTTGAAATGCACCCAAAATGATTTATGTAATCTGCACTCTGGTTCCAAGGATCAATGCCCTTGTGGCCCGGTCCCTGACCAGATCTTCCTGGTTGGTGGTCTGATCATCCTTAATCTTTATTCTCTCCAAAATATACACTGTGCATGGCTATAAGAACTTGCCACTTTTCCATACAACTCTAATCTTCTAAATCCACACACATTTGTTTGCTAAATTATTTTAATTCAATTATGTTACGTAAGATCTAAAATATTTATTTTAATCGATACTAGTATTTAAGAAAACTAATGTCACAATAGTATCCAAGAGAAGGAATCAATGCCTCCATGCACAGGGTTTTTTTTTTTTTTACCAGAGCACAAACCACATCCCCCTACCCCCTCTCTTTTTACTTTACATCATCCTAATTTGAACTATTTATCCATTACTATTTTTTTTAGTACAAGTCAAGGATATATAACCATTTTCAAAATCAAATCAAAATTTTTAAAAATCAGGCTGACACATTTAAGGCTGATGTGTTCAAGGCTGACATGCTGAAGACTAACTGGGCTTATACCGCGCCCAAGACATAAAAGGGCCTTACTTTTATTACCATCACTCAATAACAGCCTTGGCAAATTCTTATCCTCAATGAGATTTAACATACTATCAACAAATTCAACACTAGCATATGCACACAACACTAGAATTTATTCTATAATAAAATGATCCTGTAGTGCTTATGACATAACAGAACTCCTGGAAACATGAACACACACTACTCACTATTTTCTCCACTGGAATATTTTTTGCCTTCAGATTTGCAATCATTGCCCCTTCTTCTGAGGGCGTTAATAAAAGAATAGCCTCCCCACTCCTCGAGTAACGAGCAGTCCTGCCTGCACGATGAATGTACGTAGTCACATCTTCCGGACAGTCGGCTTGTACCACCCAGTCAACAGATGGAATATCTGAAAACAATCAACCCTTTTTAAATTACTCCATTCAGGTCTATAGATTCCCTTTCCAAAAGACAAATTTTGTTATTGTCTTTCCATAAATTTCTCATGATGTTGAGAATTTTAATAGACTACAAAGATAAAATGTTTTTGTTCTCAGTAAGGCATATGGTCATTTCTAAGTACGTACTGAAATTTCCGAGCTCAATTAGTTATTCTACATATTTATCACCTGGTAAGATGTACTGTACATTGTAAACTATGCAAGTATGACTCAAGAGTTGGTAAAAAAAAAATCAGTCTTTCTTAAAAGCCTATTTTGCCTAGGTTAGATTTTGATTTAATCAAAAGATAAAAATGCAAGTTTAAATTTAATTACATTTAACCATTTAGCTAAAGATAAAGAGGGACCATATTAAAAGATAAAGAAGTTATTTAAACCTGCCCGGGTTTTTAAAACTAAAAAAAAAAATCCCTAGACAGGAAAGTGGGTAGCTACCACACCAAAACACACATACTCACCAAGGCCTCTTGCAGCAACATCAGTTGCAAAAAGGACAGCATTTTTTTTTTTGGCAAAACTCATCATAAATTGCCATGCGCCTCAGCTGATGCATCGACCCATGAAGGCCCATTACTGACAAACCAGGATGAAGTTTGCAGAACATATTGAACATATATTGTACCTGAAAAACACAAATACAATCCTTCATGCCATCAGCTTAAAACAAAGTCTACCAAAGAAACCAAGTTAAGGAAAAGGCACTCAACACCCCCAAAAAAACAGAAATGTGCACACAATCATGTGATTTTGGCTAGTCATTTGCTATTCGCTTAAACCTTGAATTTATACAAAACTTTCTATGGTTTGTGCACAAAGAACGCATAACTATTACTCACTGAAACTTAATAATGGTAACTCAAGTGGGTGGGGGGGGTTCTTCATGCAAATGAAGTCGATCGTTTCTACCTAACAGGACGATAGCATCCCATCACTACGCCATTTGTTTATGAAAAAGTTATTCCAGAAGTTGAGTTTTATTTAGTACCTCTAGGGAGAGTATGTTCTAGACTGCATGGTGTATTACATGGGTAAACAGGTGTTTTAATAACTACACAAACATGTCTACACGAGAGCCTAAGAATTAAGAGAACTGCATAAGGCACAGTGGTCCATGCAGTGCAATTCCTATTCACTATCTATCCCAAACACAAGCAATCATATATTTGTCTAATCTACACACAAGACAATCCAGTAACCCCATGTCTATTATGCTACCTGGCAAAGTGTTCCATAAATCAACAATCGTATCTGGAAACCAGTACTTAACCGGGTCTTTTCTGAACCTAAACTTATTCTATATGCATGAATTGTTTTGTGTTCTATTTTGCATCAATACCCATGTTTTTCATTTTGCTATATTAGAAAACCAAAAAAACTTGCAAAATTATGCTAGATCATGGACATCAATTTCATTGAAGCCAAGGTCCTGCAGAGAGTTCCATCATCAAAGACTAAGCTGCTTAAAATTACATCAGGACACTTACTTGTTTACATGTGGCTAAAAACACGAGAATCTTGCATTTCCTGTGATGCCTAATGAACGACCAGAGGAATGTAAACTTGTTGTGAGCATCACAAACTACGTAACTCTCTTTCAAACTCTTTGGTGTGGAGGTCTTAGAATGCTCATGAACAGAACAAGACACAGGCTTGTTGCAGCCGGCACGAATTAAGTCCTTGACATCTCTGTAAAGGAAGCTGTGATTAATTCTTTATCTTTAAAACTGCCTGAACATCATTTAAGTATAAAAATATGCAGGTCCTGTACATCCTTAATCAAAGTGAGCTTCCATACACTTAAAAGTATAGCAACTAAATTTATCCATTTTATCATGTTTAGAAAAAATGGTTTAAAATATAAGATTTAAGTCAGGGAAAATCCAACACTAAACTAAGGAAAAGTTTACGAAATTTATTTACAAATAAGGAAATTATCCTGGTGAATACATATGCAAATAAATAGGATAATCTCTACCATAAATATAACCATCAGACAATTTTCAATAAACAGTTCTTCAATGTGAAGATATTTGCAATAAACATTATCTACAATGACAACTAGTACAATGAATACTGGTTAATACATAGCAGAAACTGGCAAATAAAAACAAATTCACACACACCTGGCATAATCTATATGCTTAAACATTAAATTTTATATATATATATATATATATGTATTTATACCTAGTTTGTGTTGCCGAGAACAGAAGAGTCTGTCGTTCAGATGGAAGTTCCTGCAGAATGCAATTCATGGTATCGGCAAACCCCATCGAGAGACACTGATCAGCCTCATCCAATATCAGCATCTGTTGGGACAAAATGGCATATATGCAAAATTCTCAAATTATATTTTGAACTTATCAAAAGCCCCATTCTGAGTAAATATATACTACTGCTGCTCCCACAGACATTGTGATCCTATGCTCTTTGTAAACAAATTTGGCCTGACAGACATTAAAATTCATTCTGAATCTTACTTGTACATTATCACTTGCAAACTCCGGGTTCTCTGTCATGTGTTGTAGGAGACGACCTGGTGTGCAGATCATTATGTTGCAGGGGCTAACACGATTCCACTCGTATTTCAAATCTTTCCCACCTACAATAAGAAATATATCGTATGTTAAACAAGGCAAGTGTAATATATCATACATTGTACTGTATACTATGAGATGAAGTCAGAATTTATTTAAAGTGGCCACTTTTCAATTTCCTTCTATAAAACTGGTAAATATTTGTATAAAAAGAAATATATGATGACAACTACCATTGAGAAACTCCTGTAAATTTTAAATCTGTTCGTGCTGAAGGTGAGTATAGTAAGGTCACATTTTTAAGCCGAGTAAATTCTTAATTTGGCTTAGGAATAGTAGAGTAAATAGGCAAATATATGGGTGGAAGGGGAGCAGGGTGGAACACAGCAAAGTAACAATTAACCATGTACATTAAATTTGTGTTTTCCATCTGGGATAAAACATTAACATAAGGCCCATAGTACGTATGGTACCTGAAAAAAGTACGAGATACTTAAAGTATGCTATACAGTGCAGTATCCGAGACAAACTGATGACACTTATATGTGGTAAAGAGATTGCAGTTTAGATCCTTACAGAGAGTGGGTGTCAGTGAGACTACATTTCTGCTACAGGTGATTATACAATCAATCCTTCAATAACATAATTTATAGTGATGAGTACAAAATACAGACTTAGGAGAAAATAATAATCCACCTTCTGTCATACTGAAAAAAAATCAATGATAAATGTGCAAAGGTCTTGAGAAAGAAAAATTAATTTGGCAATACCATATACTGTACCTTATTCTAGGCATAATACTGCACATTATATGTACTCCATTATGCTTAGAATAGAAGGTGGACTAAAGTTCACATAACAGCCCAGATTTTGTCCATACACATTTCAGCTGAAATACATACTATCTAATTCTTAGATGGGATTGAGACTGTATTGGAGGGGAGTTACAGTGGTGCTGGAAGCAAGTGTCTGTGAAGGCTACATTTGTGCTGGAGGCAAGTGTCGGTAAGGGGTGCACTTGTGCTGAAGGCGAGCGTTAAGTGAAGGGGAGGGGGGCAGCATTTGTGCTGGAGGCAAGTGTTGATGAGGGGCTACATTTGTGTGGGAGGCGAGTGTCGGTGGACACCACATTAGTGCTGGAGAAGTGTGTCAATGAGGTTACATTGTTACAAAAATAACAAAAATCTGGGATCAAATACTGCATAATATATTTAAACATGTACCAATATAGCCTAAATAAGTCTTAACATAACTTTCAAGGAAAAGGCTAGTAGAAAAAACTAAAAATTCTTACCTATAACAAGACCAGCAGAAAAGTCATGTTCTTTTCCTATTTTGTTGAGCACCTCAAAGATCTGATAAGCCAATTCTCATGTTGGAGTGATGACCAGAGCTCCAAGTCCATCCATGCTTGTCCATTTTTTGAAGTACAACATTTCTAAAAGATGAAATGCAAAAATGTTTGAGTCCAGAATAATCAGATATCAGTTTAATAATGCAAAATAGATCAAGTTACCTAAAAAAAAAGAATAGTAAAGTACTGTGCTAGAAAAAATAAACATAATAATGCTTATGGTTTTAGACAAGTACAGTACATATTGTGGGCCTCCTATACAGTATACATACATGTTTTATTAACGTGAACTGAAGGGTTTGTTCATAAACTTAAGTAAATTCTAATGATATAGGCATATTATATACATAAATCAATGCTTGCTTTGTTTGGTTACTTACAGGAATTATAAAAGCTAATGTCTTCCCCGAGCCTGTCTTTGCTGCCACAACAACATCAACACCACGGAGGGAAAACACAAGGGACTGACGCTGTACCTTGGTGGGAACTGAAAACTTTGCATCGTTGAGACCTTTCAGAGTTTTTCTACTTAAAGGCAACTTTGAAAAGTTTTGAATTTCATCGGGATTTATGTCACCAAGCTGAAAAAAAGAACTTATTAGCATTTAAGCTGAATACAGTACCACTTTACAGATACTTTCCACTCTTTTTAGATATTATTTATCAACTGATTATCTACTGTATAGTACACAGTAAGTATCATGCATAGTACACAGATGCTTTATATACATTATACATTTACAAGTACACATAAAGAGACATACATGAAATTACAGTGGTTGACTGACCTTTTCTAAGATTTTCAATATTATTTAGCTCTTCTTTTTCCTTTTCGCTTCGTTTTTTCTTGGGCTTAAACTGAGGTTTTTTATCACCTTTAAAGCCATATTTTTTATTCTGAGGCTTTGGCCTCTCCATATTGTATCTCTGACTTGCCAAAACTCTCTGGAAAGAATAAATTATATTATATCAAGGCAGAAATGTCTGAAATTATTATATAATGGTTATTAAAAATAAACAGAAATTTGCATAGGCCTAAGCAGACAAGAAACTGTTTAATAGTATTGATATAATTCTAGTCACTTTTCTAGCTTTATCTTTTAACAGATGTCAGTTTTTATTGTGTATGGTTTCCATAGCACAGTGGTCAGCACAGTTGGCGCACAATCGAAAGGTACCGGGTTCAATTACCATAGAAAATAGATACCCATGATTTGTACTTGTGGGTTGCATTCTGGGAAAGGTCAGACCTGTAATTGTCCTAGGAGGTTCCTCAATTAGTCTAACAGATTTCTTGTCTCCAACAATAGGGAATGAAATCATATTGAACATAAATATGAGCAAGCACAACTGTACTAGCCAAGTTGTGCTTGCTAGGGGTTGAGCTTTGGCTCTTTGGTCCCACCTCTCAACTGCCAATCAACTGGTAATCTGTCACACAACTGGTAATCTGTCAGTAGGGGACAATTAAACTGTAAACAATCCTATATCAACAAAGATCGTTTTCTATTTGTTAACCCCAAATAGATTGTTAGGTTAAGCCATATGAGCCTAGGTTAGGTTGGGTTTGGTAAATTTTAGTAGGCTTTAAAATCCATTATCCAACTGTCTTGGGTAGTAAGTGATTTCTTGTTGCAACTCCCACACTAAGACAGATTTCGACTATCACACGAGTCCTTGTGGCGCAGTGGTACAACACTCGCCTGGTGCTTCGCGAGTGCTTTCGTCTGAATTCTTATCCTAGCCAGGGAGGATTGATTGAGCGCCAATCCTTAACTGTAGCCTCTATTCACTCTGCAGTGAATGGTGTACCTGGTTGTTAAACGAATTGGCAGGTATTACAGGGAAAATTATTATTAAGGACTTGACTGAAACGCTATGAGTGCTAATGACTGAACAAGAATGTAAGAACATACAGGGTTTTATATATATACACACTAGTATATATATATATATATCCGTACTAGGGAGGTGAGACTGACCTATGAGGGAGAATTAACACGCAGAGAAACACATCTTGACCCAAAGCAGATGGCAAACTTGACAATGGATGAAGGGGGACCTTCGACAAGCCGCTGGCTTCCTATCCTCGTCGAGACCACTAGTGCCAGTGGCCCCTCAGGTAAATTCCGGTAAATACTGAAGACGACACGCGTGCCAGAGCCCTGCTGGACCACACGACGTTGTTTACATCGCCAGCAGTGTTGTCACATCCAAATTGCTGAAAGTAGCGAACTGAGGGTCTAAAAGTAGCGATTTTGTGATATGAGTAGCCCAATTTTTTTTTTTAGTGACTGATATGGGTTTCAAAGTAATATATTTTGATATATAGAGTACACTACACGACGTTGTTTTATTAATATTATTTCTGCACACACACACACACAATATATATATATATATATATATATATATATATATATATAATGATAATAGGATAAGTTACCAATATTTACTGTATGAAGCATATGGGTGTGGAGTCCTTCCACGTCTTCACATATGCGCTGGCGTGTGTTCGCTTCAGTTCTCGCCTGAAACAAATGAATGAATTAAATAAGTTTGTCTTAACTTTCATATTGCAAAATCATATCAAGATTTCTACACTACAATCATTGTAGGTAGATGCCCCAAATGCTGTGCGTATTAGTGGCTTTAAGCATAGTATGTACTAGCTTTTATCTATTAGTCCAACATTCTGCTTGTAATTTTTTTAATGTATTTACTTTTACCTGAATAAACATTATTGTTATTATTATATAGATATTAAATGTGGGCTGACGTGCTTAGCGCTGACCAGCGAGTAGTAGTTTATTGTGCACCCCCGAAGTCCGGTTGTGTAACCGGAGCCCGACCAGTTGTGAAAACGCAAGCCTAGCATTTACAAACCAAAAGACCTCTGAAGAACAACCATGCATGAACCGAAGCCCGACCATGCACAACCCGAAGCCCAATTGACACCCTCGGGGCCCGACCAGTTATTTAACCAGAGACCAACCAATTGTGAACCGACCAGTTGTGTAACCGAAGCCCGACCAGTTATTGAACCGCAAGCCTAGCAAGAATGAACCGAACCAAAAAAATCTGAAACACAACCATGCATGAACCGAAGCCCGACCATGCACAACCCATGGCCCAAGTGACACCCCCGGAGCCCGACCAGTGCACCCTGAGCCCGACTAAGAACCTACCCCGAGCCCTACAGAGGTTCCCCAAGCCCGAGAGCCTATCCCGGTCCCGAAAGAGCCCACCCCCAGCCTGACCGGCAGCCAACCAAAAACCCTACCAAGAACCCACCCCCAAGCCCTACCAAGAACCCACCCCAAGCCCTACCAATAACCCACCCGAAGCTGGACAGACACCCACCTGGAGCCCGAACAGTCACCCACCCGGAGCCCGACCAGTCAAACACCCGGAGCCTGCCAGTTTAGTGAACCGGAGCCCACCAGTTGAGTGAACCGGAGCCCACCAGTTGAGTGAACTGGAACCCGTCAGTTGAGTGAACTGGAACCCGTCAGTTGAGTGAACTGGAACCCGTCAGTTGAGTACCTGGAGCCCGCCCCGAGCCCTACCGAGAACCCACCCTGAGCCCGACCAAGAACCTACCCCGAGCCCTACAGAGGTTCCCCAAGCCCGAGAGCCTATCCCGAAAGAGCCCACCCCGACCCCTACCGAGAACCCACCCCCCCAAGCCCTACCAAGAACCCACCCCCCCAAGCCCCACCGAGAACCCACCCCCCCAAGCCCCACCGAGAACCCACCCCCCCAAGCCCCACCGAGAACCCACCCCCCCAAGCCCCACCGAGAACCCACCCCCCCAAGCCCCACCGAGAACCCACCGCCCCAAGCCCCACCGAGAACCCACCGCCCCAAGCCCCACCGAGAACCCACCCCCCCAAGCCCCAACGAGAACCCACCCCCCCAAGCCCTACCGAGAACCCACACCCCCAAGCCCTACCGAGAACCCACCCCCCAAAGCCCTACCGAGAACCCACCCCCCAAGCCCTACCGAGAACCCAGCCCCAAGCCCTTACCGAGAACCCATCCCCAAGCCCTACCGAGAACCCAGCCCCAATACCTACCAAGAACCCACCCCAAGCCCTACCAAGAACCCACCCGAAGCCGGACAGACACCCACCTGGAGCCCGAACAGTCACCCACCCGGAGCCCGACCAGTCAAACACCCGGAGCCCGCCAGTTTAGTAAACCGGAGCCCGCCAGTTGAGTGAACCGGAGCCCGCCAGTTGTGTGAACTGGAACCCGTCAGTTGAGTACCTGGAGCCTGCCCCGAGCCCTACCGAGAACCCACCCTGAGCCCGACCAAGAACCTACCCCGAGCCCTTCAGAGGTTCCCCAAGCCCGAGAGCCTATCCCGATCCCGAAAGAGCCCACCCCGAGCCTGACCGGGAGCCAACCCCAAACCCTACCAAGAACCCACCCCCAAGCCCTACCAAGAACCCACCCCCAAGCCCTACCAAGAACCCAGCCCTAATACCTACCAAGAACCCACCCCCAAGCCCTACCAAGAACCCACCCGAAGCTGGACAGACACCCACCTGGAGCCCGACCAGTCAAACACCCGGAGCCCGCCAGTTTAGTAAACCGGAGCCCGCCAGTTGAGTGAACCGGAGCCCGCCAGTTGAGTGAACTGGAACCCGTCAGTTGAGTACCTGGAGCCCGCCCCGAGCCCTACCGAGAACCCACCCTGAGCCCGACCAAGAACCTACCCCGAGCCCTACAGAGGTTCCCCAAGCCCGAGAGCCTATCCCGATCCCGAAAGAGCCCACCCCGAGCCCTACCAAGAACCCACCCCCCAAGCCCTACCGAGAACCCACCCCCCAAGCCCTACCAAAACCCACCCCCAAGCCCTACCAAGAACCCAGCCCTAATACCTACCAAGAACCCACCCCAAGCCCTACCAAGAACCCACCCGAAGCTGGACAGACACCCACCTGGAGCCCGAACAGTCACCCACCCGGAGCCCGACCAGTCAAACACCCGGAGCCCGCCAGTTTAGTAAACCGGAGCCCGCCAGTTGAATGAACCGGAGCCCGCCAGTTGAGTGAACTGGAACCCGTCAGTTGAGTACCTGGAGCCCGCCCCGAGCCCTACCGAGAACCCACCCTGAGCCCGACCAAGAACCTACCCCGAGCCCTACAGAGGTTCCCCAAGCCCGAGAGCCTATCCTGATCCCGAAAGAGCCCACCCCGACCCCTACCGAGAACCCACCCCCCAAGCCCTACCGAGAACCCACCCCCCCAAGCCCTACCGAGAACCCACCCCCCCAAGCCCTACCGAGAACCCCCCCCAAGCCCTACCGAGAACCCCCCCCTCCAAGCCCTACCGAGAACCCACCCCCCCAAGCCCTACCGAGAACCCACTCCCCCAAGCCCTACCGAGAACCCACCCCCCCCAAGCCCTACCGAGAACCCACCCCCCAAACCCTACCGAGACCCCACCCCCCAAGCCCTACCGAGAACCCAGCCCCAATACCTACCAAGAACCCACCCCAAGCCCTACCAAGGACCCACCCGAAGCCGGACAGACACCCACCTGGAGCCCGAACAGTCACCCACCCGGAGCCCGACCAGTCAAACACCCGGAGCCCGCCAGTTTAGTAAACCGGAGCCCGCCAGTTGAGTGAACCGGAGCCCGCCAGTTGAGTGAACTGGAACCCGTCAGTTGAGTACCTGGAGCCCGCCCCGAGCCCTACCAAGAACCCACCCTGAGCCCGACCAAGAACCTACCCCGAGCCCTACAGAGGTTCCCCAAGCCCGAGAGCCTATCCCGATCCCGAAAGAGCCCACCCCGAGCCCTACCAAGAACCCACCCCCCAAGCCCTACCGAGAACCCACCCCCCAAGCCCTACCAAAACCCACCCCCAAGCCCTACCAAGAACCCAGCCCTAATACCTACCAAGAACCCACCCCAAGCCCTACCAAGAACCCACCCGAAGCTGGACAGACACCCACCTGGAGCCCGAACAGTCACCCACCCGGAGCCCGACCAGTCAAACACCCGGAGCCCGCCAGTTTAGTAAACCGGAGCCCGCCAGTTGAATGAACCGGAGCCCGCCAGTTGAGTGAACTGGAACCCGTCAGTTGAGTACCTGGAGCCCGCCCCGAGCCCTACCGAGAACCCACCCTGAGCCCGACCAAGAACCTACCCCGAGCCCTACAGAGGTTCCCCAAGCCCGAGAGCCTATTCCGATCCCGAAAGAGCCCACCCCGACCCCTACCGAGAACCCACCCCCCAAGCCCTACCGAGAACCCACCCCCCCAAGCCCTACCGAGAACCCCCCCCCCCAAGCCCTACCGAGAAACCCCCCCCAAGCCCTACCGAGAACCCACCCCCCCAAGCCCTACCGAGAACCCACTCCCCCAAGCCCTACCGAGAACCCGCCCCCCCCAAGCCCTACCGAGAACCCACCCCCCCAAACCCTACCGAGAACCCACCCCCCAAGCCCTACCGAGAACCCAGCCCAATGCCCTACCGAGAACCCAGCCCCAATACCTACCAAGAACCCACCCCAAGCCCTACCAAGGACCCACCCGAAGCCGGACAGACACCCACCTGGAGCCCGAACAGTCACCCACCCGGAGCCCGACCAGTCAAACACCCGGAGCCCGCCAGTTTAGTAAACCGGAGCCCGCCAGTTGAGTGAACCGGAGCCCGCCAGTTGTGTGAACTGGAACCCGTCAGTTGAGTACCTGGAGCCTGCCCCGAGCCCTACCGAGAACCCACCCTGAGCCCGACCAAGAACCTACCCCGAGCCCTACAGAGGTTCCCCAAGCCCGAGAGCCTATCCCGATCCCGAAAGAGCCCACCCCGAGCCCTACCGAGAACCCACCCCCCAAGCCCTACCAAGAACCCACCACCCAAGCCATACCGAGAACCCACCCCCCAAGCCCTACCGAGAACCCAGCCCCAAGCCCCACCAAGAACCCAGCCCCAAGCCCTACCGAGAACCCAGCCCCAAGCCCTACCGAGAACTCAGCCCCAAGCCCTACCGAGAACTCAGCCCCAAGCCCTACCGAGAACTCAGCCCCAAGCCCTACCGAGAACTCAGCCCCAAGCCCTACCGAGAACCCAGCCCCAATACCTACCAAGAACCCACTCCAAGCCCAACCAAGAACCCACCCGAAGCCGGACAGACACCCACCTGGAGCCCGAACAGTCACCCACCCGGAGCCCGACCAGTCAAACACCCGGAGCCCGCCAGTTTAGTAAACCGGAGCCCGCCAGTTGAGTGAACCGGAGCCCGCCAGTTGTGTGAACTGGAACCCGTCAGTTGAGTACCTGGAGCCTGCCCCGAGCCCTACCGAGAACCCACCCTGAGCCCGACCAAGAACCTACCCCGAGCCCTACAGAGGTTCCCCAAGCCCGAGAGCCTATCCCGATCCCGAAAGAGCCCACCCCGAGCCCTACCGAGAACCCACCCCCCAAGCCCTACCAAGAACCCACCACCCAAGCCATACCGAGAACCCACCCCCCAAGCCCTACCGAGAACCCAGCCCCAAGCCCCACCAAGAACCCAGCCCCAAGCCCTACCGAGAACCCAGCCCCAAGCCCTACCGAGAACTCAGCCCCAAGCCCTACCGAGAACTCAGCCCCAAGCCCTACCGAGAACTCAGCCCCAAGCCCTACCGAGAACCCACCCCCAAGCCCTACCGAGAACCCAGCCCCAATACCTACCAAGAACCCACTCCAAGCCCAACCAAGAACCCACCCGAAGCCGGACAGACACCCACCTGGAGCCCGAACAGTCACCCACCCGGAGCCCGACCAGTCAAACACCCGGAGCCCGCCAGTTTAGTAAACCGGAGCCCGCCAGTTGAGTGAACCGGAGCCCGCCAGTTGTGTGAACTGGAACCCGTCAGTTGAGTACCTGGAGCCTGCCCCGAGCCCTACCGAGAACCCACCCTGAGCCCGACCAAGAACCTACCCCGAGCCCTACAGAGGTTCCCCAAGCCCGAGAGCCTATCCCGATCCCGAAAGAGCCCACCCCGAGCCTGACCGGGAGCCAACCCCAATCCCTTCCAAGAACCCACCCCCAAGCCCTACCAAGAACCCACCCCCAAGCCCCACCAAGAACCCAACCCCAAGCCCTACCAAGAACCCACCCCCAAGCCCTACCAAGAACCCACCCGAAGCTGGACAGACACCCACCTGGAGCCCGAACAGTCACCCACCCGGAGCCCGACCAGTCAAACACCCGGAGCCCGCCAGTTTAGTAAACCGGAGCCCGCCAGTTGAGTGAACCGGAGCCCGCCAGTTGAGTGAACTGGAACCCGTCAGTTGAGTACCTGGAGCCCGCCCCGAGCCCTACCGAGAACCCACCCTGAGCCCGACCAAGAACCTACACC
This sequence comes from Procambarus clarkii, assembly GCF_040958095.1. Classification (NCBI taxonomy): domain Eukaryota; kingdom Metazoa; phylum Arthropoda; class Malacostraca; order Decapoda; family Cambaridae; genus Procambarus; species Procambarus clarkii. Next base: position 21,179,620 of record NC_091229.1, on the reverse strand, counting down.
GAGCCCTACAGAGGTTCCCCAAGCCCGAGAGCCTATCCCGATCCCGAAAGAGCCCACCCCGAGCCTGACCGGGAGCGAACCCCAAACCCTACCAAGAACCCACCCCCAAGCCCTACCAAGAACCCACCCCCAAGCCCTACCAAGAACCCTGCCCTAATACCTACCAAGAACCCACCCCAAGCCCTACCAAGAACCCACCCGAAGCTGGACAGACACCCACCTGGAGCCCGAACAGTCACCCACCCGGAGCCCGACCAGTCAAACACCCGGAGCCCGCCAGTTTTGTAAACCGGAGCCCGCCAGTTGAGTGAACCGGAGCCCGCCAGTTGTGTGAACTGGAACCCGTCAGTTGAGTACCTGGAGCCCGCCCCGAGCCCGACCGAAAACCCACCCAGAGCCCTACCGAGAACCCACCTTGATCCCTACAGAGAACCCACCCCTAGTCCTACCATGAAAACACCCTGAGCCCTACAGAGAACCCACCCTGGGCCGACCAAGAACCTACCCCGAGCCCTACAGAGGTACCCCAAGCTCGAGAGCCCATCCCGAACCCGAAAGAGCCCACCCTGAGCCTGACCGGGAGCCAACCCTAAGTCCTACCAAGAACCCACCCCGAAGCCCTACCAAGAACATACCCGAAGCCGGACAGACACCCACCTGGAGCCCGAACAGTCACCCACCCGGAGCCCGACCAGTCAAACACCCGGAGCCCGCCAGTTTAATAAACCGGAGCCCGCCAGTTGAGTGAACCGGAGCCCGCCAGTTGAGTGAACTGGAACCCGTCAGTTGAGTACCTGGAGCCCGCCCCGAGCCCTACCGAGAACCCACCCCGAGCCCTACCAAGAACCCACCCCGAGCCCTACCGAGAACCCACCCCGAGCCCTACAGAGAACCCAACCCCCCCGAGCCCTACCAAGAACCTCCCCCCCGAGCCCTACCAAGAACCTCCCCCCCCCCCCCGAGCCCTACCAAGAACCCACACCCCCCCGAGCCCTACCAAGAACCCACACCCCCCCGAGCCCTACCAAGAACCCACACCCCCCCCCCCCCGAGCCCTACCAAGAACCCACACCCCCCCCCCCCCCGAGCCCTACCAAGAACCCACACCCCCCCGAGCCCTACCAAGAACCCACACCCCCCCGAGCCCTACCAAGAACCCACACCCCCCCGAGCCCTACCAAGAACCCACACCCCCCCCCGAGCCCTACCAAGAACCCACACCCCCCCGAGCCCTACCAAGAACCCACACCCCCCCGAGCCCTACCAAGAACCCACACCCCCCCCCCCGAGCCCTACCAAGAACCCACACCCCCCCAAGCCCTACCAAGAACCCACACCCCCCCAAGCCCTACCAAGAACCCACACCCCCCCAAGCCCTACCAAGTACCCACACCCCCCCCAAGCCCTACCAAATACCCACACCCCCCCAAGCCCTACCAAGAACCCACACCCCCCCAAGCCCTACCAAGAACCCACACCCCCCCCAAGTCCTACCAAGAACCCACACCCCCCCAAGCCCTACCAAGAACCCACACCCCCCCAAGCCCTACCAAGAACCCACACCCCCCCAAGCCCTACCAAGTACCCACACCCCCCCCAAGCCCTACCAAGTACCCACACCCCCCCCAAGCCCTACCAAGTACCCACACCCCCCAAGCCCTACCAAGAACCCACCCGAAGCCGGACAGACACCCACCTGGAGCCCGAACAGTCACCCACCCAGAGCCCGCCAGTTGAGTACCTAAAGCCTGCCCGGAGCCCCGACCGACAACCCACCCCGGAGCCCCGACCGACAACCCACCCCGGAGCCCCGACCGACAACCCACCCCGGAGCCCCGACCGACAACCCACCCCGGAGCCCCGACCGACAACCCACCCCGGAGCCCCGACCGACAACCCACCCCGGAGCCCCGACCGACAACCCACCCCGGAGCCCCGACCGACAACCCACCCCGGAGCCCCGACTGACAACCCACCCCGGAGCCCCGACCGACAACCCACCCCGGAGCCCCGACAGAGAACCCACTTGGGGCCCGACAGAGAACCCACTTGGGGCCCGACAGAGAACCCACTTGGGGCCCGACAGAGAACCCACTTGGGGCCCGACAGAGAACCCACTTGGGGCCGGAAAGAGAACCCACTTGGGGCCCGACAGAGAACCCACTTGGGGCCCGACAGAGAACCCACTTGGGGCCCGACAGAGAACCCACTTGGGGCCCGACAGAGAACCCACTTGGGGCCCGACAGAGAACCCACTTGGGGCCCGACAGAGAACCCACTTGGGGCCCGACAGAGAACCCACTTGGGGCCCGACAGAGAACCCACTTGGGGCCCGACAGAGAACCCACTTGGGGCCCGACAGAGAACCCACTTGGAGCCCGACAGAGAACCCACTTGGGGCCCGACAGAGAACCCACTTGGAGCCCGACAGAGAACCCACTTGGAGGCCGACAGAGAACCCACCCCGCGCCCAACCTTTCATGGAGAAAATTGAACACCAGGCGACAAAAATAATTGCAGAATGAGGTCTAGTTTCATACCATGAACGGTTGAGGGTCACAGGGCTAACAACACTGCAAACTAGGCATATGCCAGGATGGATCTCACCGAAACTATTAAAATATCGACTTGAATCGACTTGAGAATGGTCCAGGACGGACCGAAACTCGTCGTCCCTTCAACTTCTAGTGTGTGGTCTGGTCAACATACTTCAGCCACGTTATTGTGACTCATCGCCTGCCTATTAAAATATTGAAAAGTTTCCAAGATATGGATCCAGAGAACAACTTCAAAAGGTCAGATGGAACACAAACAAGGAACAACGGTTTCAAGTCCAACAAGCCGCAGTGTAGGACTGAAAACATAAGCTATATTTTCACCCACAGGGTTATAAACCCATGGAACCGCCTATCTGCTAAAGCAGTAAATAACATAACACTTGAATTGTAAAATCCAATTTGAAAAAAAATCGGAACAAATGGGGGACCTGATCTGCTACCAGAAATTTTAGCCAAATATCCCCAGTCTGCTAACTGTAGGTAGTAACCGAGTGACTGTAACCTATCCACCGCTGCCCACTGGATGGGGGGGGGGGGGCGGTGTGCAGGACAAACATATCAATTGTGACACTAGCTCTCCACATATGTCAGGTGCTTAATTTAGAACCTGTACTTGAGGTCGATCTCGAACCCATTGTTGATGTGACGACTTATATTGAATTTTGTAACTAGCTCATCAAGATTGTAACTTGCTTAGCTAAATGAATTGTGGGGTTCAGTCCCTGAGCCCATTATGTGCCTCTGTAACCCTTTCCACTACCGCCCACAAGATGGGTATGAGGTGCATAATAAACGAACTAAACTAACATTGATAGGCATTGTTCGAAGCAAACTCCATACGCAAAACCCCATTATATTATATAATTCTATATACTGTGTATATATAAGATATAAATATGTCAAAAAGAATTATCACTCTTACCTGGAGCAATGTTGCTGATGTCGGAAATCAGCGGTATATGTTGTCGCGTTGGCGGCACCGACGATACTGAGCGGCTGATCGAGCCTTCAACGACCAACCGCCGTTTGAACGCCATTTTGAAATTCCAGGGCTGCCATTCACACCTCAAGATAAATATCTATTTATTTTGATTCTGTTTATTTCAATATTTAAATGAAAGTATAATGGATTATTTTCTACAATTTTGGTGTGTAAATGACAGAATCTAATAAGCTATTTAGTTACGCATATAAAAATAATAAATTATAAACATTCTTCCACTAACAACAGAGGAGTATAGAGATGCGTATTGAGGTCGTGAATTGGTCGAGACGCTGTTATAAAAAGGGATTAAAAACCCACAATTATACAACAGGAGTTAAACACGCTGAATAATATGACAGGGTTAGACCAACTGCCTTATATAACAGGGGTTGGACACACTGAATTATGTCTCAGAGAGTAATCCCACTAAGTTATATAACAGAGGCACAGGTCAGTATCTACGGTTATCGATCATGGTCAGCCTAGGCCAAGTGCTAAAATTTCCCAGGATGCCACCCACAACAGTCGATTAGTTCCCGAGGGGTATCTATTCACTGCATCAGGTGCAAGAAAACGTGCCCAACTGTTTCTATCCCGCCTGGAGATCGAACCAAGGTTCCTTAATTGAAAGTCCAAGATGTAGACCACTGCGCTTGGACCCTCTGAGTTATATAGCAAAGGATGAACTCACAATCATATTCGTAGATCCCCGGGTTCGATTCCCGGGCGCGACAGAAATGATTGGGAATGTTTTATTTCCCATGATGCCTCTGTTCACCTAGCAGTAAATAGGACCCCGTGAGCTAGGCAAGTTGTGTAGCTAGTCAAGTCACTAGTTGGCCTTGGGGGACTTCAATAAGCCTACGTATAGGCTTGCTGTCCCAAGCAAAGGAAAAGTGGATATAGTATAGTTAGCCCTCACCACCATTTTCTCTGATGCGGCAGACATCTATATAACACATTATAGTAATCTAACTGCTTTGTTTAGTTAGATAAGTCCAATTAATTTTAAAATAAAGGGACCGCGTCGTACATACACGACGGGTTTGCTTATGCAGGTTCTGCCCCCGCGTCGTAAATAGCCGCGCGATAAAAAAAAAAAAAAAAAAAAAACATAAAACCCAATTCTTATTCGATCGAATTGGAGTTAGTATGAAAATGTTTGCCATTAAATTTTCATTTTCTCTAATAGGCACATGGCCTATTTGAGAAAACGGCATTGTATTGTAACTTAGAGGAGAGACTATTGAGTTGGTGACACAACGAGGGTAATCGCCCACTTCACACACTCTTGTGTGGGCCGCGATCATGATTCTACATTTATATGCATATGTTTGTGTAGAGGATTTTATTGCGAGTTCAGTGATATAAAATTTAACGCTGTAGGACTAATGTGGAGCTGACAACAATCAAAAGAGTATGAACATTTTGTTGCTATTTGGGCGTCACGGCGAGTGATCTACGTTTTATTTATTTCGTGGTGGGATAGCTAATGCTTTGGTGACATGTTATACATATGATCTTGTAGAGAATTTTATTGCCAACACATTGATATCAAAATGAAATACGTAGCTCGAGAATTGGTGTCAGGAGAGTGAAAAGATTGCACACTTTTTGGTGTTTACGCTCAAGAGCCCAAAACGCCGCGCGCACAATGCGCTATTTTTTTCATGGGGACCGCGCGCATTAAAATGTTTTAATAATAATAATTATATTTTATTTAGGAAAAGTACATACATAGATGCAGTTACAATCATTCTGATTGATTTATAGATAAAGCTAGTACATACAATACCTAAAGCCACTAGTACGCATAGCGTTTCGGGCAAATTCATTGTGGACCCCATACCCATACTGTGGGTGGTAATAGACCCCATACCCATCCTGTGGGTGGTAGTGGACCCCATACCCATCCTGTGGGTGGTAGTGGACCCCATACCCATCCTGTGGGTGGTAATGGACCCCATACCCATCCTGTGGGTGGTAGCAGACCCCATACCCATCCTGTGGGTGGTAATGGACCCCATACCCATCCTGTGGGTGGTAATGGACCCCATACCCATCCTGTGGGTGGTAATGGACCCCATACCCATCCTGTGGGTGGTAGTGGACCCCATACCCATCCTGTGGGTGGTAGTGGACCCCATACCCATCCTGTGGATGTTAGTGGACCCCATACCCATCCTGTGGGTGGTAGTGGACCCCATACCCATCCTGTGGGTGGTAGTGGACCAACAGAACCCAATGTGTAATAGTCAACAAAATAAAATCCAGCCCATCAACCGTGAAGAGCTCAGTCCCCCAGGGTACTGTGCTTGCTCCAGTACTTTTTCTCATCCTCATATCAGACAGACAAGAACACAACCTATAGCACTGTATCATCCTCTGCAGATGACACTAGGATCTTCATGAGAGTAGGCAACATAGAGGACACGGCAAACCTCCAGTAAGATGTAGATCAGGTCTTTCTATGGGCTACAGAAAATAATATGGCGTTTAACGAAGATAAGTTCCAGCTCATGCGCTATGGAAAAAATGAAAATATAAAAACGGAAACCACGTACAAAACTCAGGCAAATAATAACAAAGAACGAAAAGGCAATGTAAAGGATCTGGGTGTACTCATGTCGGAAGACCTTACCTTTAAAGAACACAATAAAGTAGCCATCACAACTGTAAGAAAAATGACAGGTTGGATAACAAGAACTTTTCACACTAGAGATGCTATACCGATGATGATACTTTTCAAAATGCTTGTGCTCTCTAGAGTGGAGTACTGCTGCACAATGACAGCCCCTTTCAAAGCTGGAGAAATTGCTGACCTGGAGAGCGTGCAGAGATCCTTTACTGCTAGAATCCACTCAGTAAAACATCTAAATTACTGGGACAGACTAAAGAGCCTAAATCTGTACTCCCTTGAGCGCAGGCGGGAGAGATACATAATAATTTACACGTGGAAAATAATTGAGGGGCTGGTCCCAAACCTGCACACAGAAATAACATCACATGAGACCAGAAGACATGGCAGGATGTGCAGAATACCCCCGTTGAAAAGCAGAGGTGCAACAGGTACTCTGAGAGAGAACTCTATCAACATCAGAGGCCCGAGACTGTTCAACACGCTTCCACTACACATAAGGGGCATAACTGGCCGACCCCTCACAGTGTTCAAGAGAGAACTGGATAAGCACCTCCAAAGGATACCTGATCAACCAGGCTGTGACTCATACGTCAGGCTGCGAGCATCCGCGTCCAACAGCCTGGTTGATCAGTCCGGCAACCAGGAGGCCTGGTCGATGACCGGGCCGCGGGGACGCTAAGCCCCGGAAGCACCTCAAGGTAACCTCAAGGTAGATAACCTCAAGATAACATCCAGGGACACATGATGCAAATTAATCATCCCAGCTTTGCACCTTTTTTTATAAATACATATTTTGTATTGTAAAATACCAAAACTCTTTGGGCATCAATTTAGGATAAAAAAACATACATATTTATTAAAAATGTTGCATAGATTTATTTGATGGGAATATGTACATTAGAGTAAAAACTTCTAATTATTGATGGGACCAGATTACTATACAAAATGAAGAAAAATTATATATATATACAAAATCTAGCCTAGGACTGAAGATTTGACAATGAGCACTGATTAGGTGGACTTGGTCTAAATGCATAAAATAAGACCCAAACAAACAGAATGGGCAGGAAATTAGAAACATTGGATGATCAAACAGCTTAGGGGAGAGGAGGGGGGGGGAGAAGGGACCCTAATGATACACATGGTTATGTTTACATGTACCTTTAGGTAACCAAGGTTGGGGGGGGGGGCAAGGTAATCTCAATTAATGTAAAGGAATTTTCAATCAAATATTCATCCAATATTGCACTTTTCATATATAAATACATAGTATGTCACTTAAAACCAATACCAAAAAATTTAAAGCCTTGGCTTCCCTAACAGTTCATCTTTATTATCATGAAGGCACTACTTTTGTCAGGCTAAAGATGAAACTCCTGGTCCATAATGACTCCCCATTTATATTAAATGAAACAAGTCTTCCATAAAACTTTTACATAGTTGTAATATGTCAACAGTTTACAGCCTCAAGATATAGGGGACACTCAGACTATTAACAAATCCATAAAAATGTATATATACTTAAAAAAATTTAAATTGCATTTAATATATAGGTAATTATTTTTTATTAAATAGTAAACCAAAAATAGATTATTGTGTGCCCCCACATCAAAATAAGGTTATGCATCGTAACACACAGATTAAGCAATAGTCAGAAGCTGTCAAATCTGCAGCAGCAAAATAAATGAAAAGCTTTTTAATAAGAGCAAGAATGAAACAGGTTGAAATATGACAACTGTTACAATCTTCTTTTTCCTTCAAAATTAAACAAAACAAAAAGTAAAATCAAATATACAATACAGAACAATATGTATGCGTGCACACGCATGCATGCATCCATGTATTCATATCATGCATACACTTGCAAGTAAACATTGATCTAATCGCACAATTATGCATACAATTGTCCCTTTATTTACACACACACAATTCTGCCTTCACTTAAAATTCTAAAAATACTAAAAATGAGCATTGACATTTAAGGAGTCCACATCTATTTCAAAACTAATCTTCAATTTCTGCACTTTGCTTTTGTTTCCAGTTTAATTCTTGCTCTGAAAATGCAAGTGTCTGAGGAAGCTCGACATCATTGTCAGTACACGCAAGCATTGACCAATCAAATCCACAAAAGCACTCCTGTTGTATCCAAATACACACGCACACAACTTTCACACGGTATGTACAGCAACAGCAAATGTACAGACATTCTAGGACAACATATACAGACAACAGTGTTGAATCGGGTAACGCTTAACATAAAATAATGTAAGGCGTCTATACAGATGCAACACTTCATACATCTTTCTTTTAGCTATTTATGTAGGCACCTAACACTTGTTACATGGCAGGATGATTACCATATATAATAGTCTCTCTGTGCATAACTAACTTCGCAGTCAATGTGTGACCATTAACAGATACCCATTGTCAATTGAAGTGTAAGACAGTAATACTGAATAATTATAAGGTGGGATGCATGCAGTATAAAATTATCTGCCCAAATGCAGGTATGGTTAGCACCTTTCTACCTTTTCTGTATCGGCCAAAACAAGTCTCACTAGGTTGCCTTTATAAACTCGAACCTGTAATAGTGTAATGCAATCATCGGCTACATCTAATAGTACAATTTAAGACCTGATACTTGTTCTCCCAGGTATATTTTCTATCATTCCACATTAGCATTATTTTTGCTCAAACTTTTTCAAGAAATGGTACAGTACATGTATACCATTAGTCCTCCGTAAGAATATAAAACTGCTCAAATAATCAGATTTCTTATTCAAAATGCCTCAAACTTACATATCTGTAATTTAACACAATCTACTTAACTGATGATATATAATGTGACCAATATGCAGTACTCCAGATACAAAATTTGTCAAGAGATTTTATCTTTACACTAATATAAAATGTAAAACAAACAAAACAAGGAAAGAAATACGTTCAATATGATACTTAAGGACCCAGGATAGCATGTAACCAGCTAATCATGTACCATCAATGCTCTTAGTGCAGTTTTAATAAATGTTTGAAGTTTGAAATTGCAATGAGATTAATATTGATATGTAGAATTTCAGTCTTCAATTTGTGGAGATATGCAGTTTTCACACTGCATTTCGAGATCGAACTATTTATATATAATAATCCTGGCCTTAGTCACCCATGGAAGCACTACCATGGGGCAAATCAAACAATGTACCCCTCCTACTACATTTATAGTTCTTTCTTCAGCTGCACTCACTATAGTGTCACTTCATATTCTACTAGATTTGCTCCACCTCATTTTAATTTGCAACTTTTCATTTTTTTCTGGTTAACTGTAGTTCTCTTTTAATGTTCCTTCACTTTCACTTTCTTCTTTGTATATGCATGTTGAAGCACTCTCATAATTAACACAGAAGACTTCCCTTTTCAGTTGGCTAACTGAGGACAAAGTTACTTTATAGATGTTTCAGATACTTTAAGTTTTTAGAACACACACATGCCTGGGAAACGGTGTGTGTGGGGGGCGGTGCCACCCACCCTTCATGAAATGAGTGTTCCCAGAGAACGAGAGAGAGAGAGAGATATGGCTAGAAAATCTCATTCAGACACTGTCAATTAGAATTTTCTTTCCCTTTTTCATGCAAGGCCTTCCTTGGTGCTAGAGATTGAAGGCGTGGAATAAATATTTTCCATTCAATCTCAAATGCCTTTTCACCAATAAAAATATTTAAAATAAAATGAGTCTTTAGGCAATAAAATACGTTTTTCTTCAGTATTTTACATAAATCCCTCGACTATTATAATGTGCGAAGGATAATATCGTTTCTGTTTGTAGAATTTATGCACACACACTTGTAAACATACAGCCTCAACTTTTTTTTTTTCCTTGGCAAGCATTTAACTCCTTCAAGCTGGCACCATCACTTTTATGAAAAAACAACAAAACTTACTGGAATGTTGGGCTCTTGCCACTTTCAACAACAAATAATTTGGATTCAAACTCCCACCAATTTCTTATGGCAACTGGAAGTCATAATTTCTCAATCCACAATGGTTTTTAATGTCATCTTAATGACTATTTTCATAACTTCAAAAGCCACTGCTTGTCAAACCAAGTGAAAACCTGCCAATATACATTACTGTAGTATCATGCAACATTAAGGAGAACCTTTACACTATTAAAACTCTCCTGAATAATGACAAGCTGAGCTGTACAGATGGCAAGGATCATCCATTGTCAAATATTGAAAAGAAATTAACCTCAAAGCTTCCAAAACAATTCCAACATTCTTTCAATGTTTGTGTTGTGGAGGAATAGAGGCAATTGTGTCTTGCTACACAAATTTTCTCATCACGACAATATCAGATCAAATGCAACAAGCCTAAGCAGATACTTATGATGCAATAGGCCTGTCCAGTAAAAATTAAAATTAATTCATTCGGGCCAACAACAAGGCGTGTCTAACGCATCCATTCAAATATAGGCACATTTGGCAGGCTTGAGAAGCTTGCTGTCCGTTGTGGTGTTGGTATTGGACTTGCCATTAATATTCTTGGGATTATAGTTAGTCACTAGATTGTTGATGTGTTTGTTGTTGGCCGTGTACATGTTTGGGTCCGCTGCAGGTACTAAATTGTCTCTTCTGAAATTGAATAAAATAAGAAAATTAATTTACGAATCAAATTCTTTGGCACTATTAGGAGCCTCTTCTGAAGTATTGTACTATTATATATCAAAATAAAATAATGTAACAGGCTTTTCATATATCTTATATTAACCCATTCTGTTTGGATAGTACTTTTTGTAACAATGTGCCTCATTGTACAAACACTGATGTACTAAGCAATTGGACAGTAGAATTTTGTACTATTCACTTTATAGTCTAGAAAAATGAAGCTAAAAATCAAACTTATATATTCCTAGGTCTAGTATAGCACACACTGATAGGCCTCAGATAGTATGTATTAGGCCTAGGAAGGTTATGTTAGTTCGTCTTTGCAACATAAATAGAAAATCTTTTCTGGTTTGTCCAAATTCAAAAGTACCTATTTCTACTTTTCTAATTGTGTTGTATGTCAATATATGTACTATGGTCATCATCATTATTATAAGTACAGTACAACCAAAACAGGAGGATGGGCCGCTTATAATGAAAACAAATTTATTCCACACTTCAACCAATTCTTCCTACTTACTTATTGAGTTTTGAATCCAAGTAAGGTGTCTCAGAGTACGTATGAGCATATTCATCTCCTCGACACTTGCGAGAAAACAGGAAGCCAGAGATAAAGCCAATGACAAGTGCAGCCACACAAGCAGTGGTGACAGCAATGGCCAGAGTTTCTGCCGAGTAGATTGGTGGGCCCTCAAGCGAGGCTCCAACCACTGGACCTGAGGAAATAATTAGATATTGATGGGATTATTCTTTTATTTTTATTTTTTACTGGTATTAATAACAGTTGTTCCTCTATATGAAACAAAGAAAACTAGTACAAAGCATAACCTGAAAATACAGACAAATTAATCTTGCTTATATTGTACCTACAGAAATATATATACAAGGGCACGCACAGAGGCTAGATAAGTGGGGCATGTGGGAACTCGTGAGAAAACTGCAGATGGAACCAAGTGCAGCGCACGAGGAGATGAAAAAACCTAAAAAAAGCCCTCCCTCAGACTCAGGTCGAGGCAGCCAACCCCCCAGGAAGCAGGGGATATAGCAAAGACAGGGATCTCTACAAGGGTGACACCTTTGCTGAAATGTTGAGCAAGAGCCCAGAAGCCATATCCACAGTCAAGGAAGTTGCAATGAAAGCAGTAATTTCACAGGAGGCAGCTAGATGCAAGAGTCAGCTAATGGAAATAGGAAAAGAGCTGTAGTTGTGGTAGGTATTAAGTAACAAGAAGATTCCAGGCAGGAACAAAGGAGGGCTAAGGCCAAAGCTGCAGTGTCAGGGATCCTGAAGGAGATACAAATGGAAGGGGCTGAACAATGCATAGAAAAGTTTTTCCGGATTTGCCAGCACAAAGACAAAAATCGATTAATCAAGGTAGTATTCAGGAACAAGACCACCAAAGAGGACATTCTAGTAAAGAATAGCAAACTGAAACACAGTATGTAATGATATACAGAGATATTCCTGCAGAGGGACATGACCAGGGATGAGATAATACAGGCAGCAGATGCAAGGAAAAGGAGGAAGGAGAGGGAAGAGAGCCAGGGAACCTTAGCCTCCAATCCTACAATCCCAGAGGGAAGTGGGGAACCCCAGAAAGGACTGCAACACCCTACCTGCCACCCAATAGGAGCCCCCCCCCCCAAATCCCTAGCACAAACCCTCCCTTACCCCTACACAATGGCCACCATACCATCGAAGTCCTCCCTCCCCCCTTACCCTGAGTACCCCCAGCCTCCCCATCCCCTGGTCTTCCTCCTGACCCAAGCAGGCCCTGGCAAGATCTATGCCCATCTCCCCCAAACCCCTGTTAACTACAGCACAGCAGGACGAACTCTCACCTCGAGCACTCCCTGCCCCCCCTTCGCCCCCCCCCTTCTCCCCCCCCCCCCCCTGAACTTCTCCCTGTCCCAAGCAGGCCTGAACAAGATCTAAGCCCACCATTCCCCACCCCACCTCCCCTCAAACCCTTGTTATCAGCCCTCATCCCCTTGACCTCTTCCTGTCTCAAGTAGGCCTGGGCAAGATCTAAGCCCACCATCCCCCACCCCACAAAAATTGAGAAGAATCAAGACAGATGAAGATAGACAGAGATTACAGGACAACCTGGACAAACTGGCGGAATAGTCTAGAAAATGGCTCCTAAAGTTCAACTTGGGAAAGTGTAAAGTAATAAAATTAGGCAAAGAGAGCAGTAGGGTGAACACAAGGTACCATCTTGAGGTACTTTTAGTGTCCCCGCGGCCCGGTCCTCGACCAGGCCTCCACCCCCAGGAAGCAGCCCGTGACAGTTGACTAACACCCAGGTACCTGTACCTATTTTACTGCTAGGTAACAGGGGCATAGGGTGAAAGAAACTCTGCCCATTGTTTCTCGCCGGCGCCCGGGATCGAACCCGGGACCACAGGATCACAAGTCCAGTGTGCTGTCCGCTCGGCCGACCAGCTCCCTTACCACCTGGGAGGTAAAATTCTGCACAAGTCAAATAGAGAGAAAGATCTTGGAGTTAATATCACACTGAGCCTGTCCCCAGAAGCCCACATCAAAAGGATATCATCAGCAGCATATGCTAGAGTGGCCAACATATGAACAGCCTTTAGAATCTTGTGTAAGGAATCATTCAGGGCCTTGTATACCACGTATGTCAGCCCAATCCTGGAGTTCATACCTATTTAAACACAAAAAGTTAGAAAAGATTCAGAGCTATGCCACCCGACTAGTCCCAGAACTGAGAGATATGGGTTACGAGGAAAGGCTAAGACAGAAGAGTAAGGGGAGACATGATAACCACCTACAAAATTCTCAGGGGAATTGACAGGGTGGACAGAGATAAACTATTTAGCACAGGTGGAACACGAACAAGGGGACACAGGAGGAAACGTAGTACCTAAATGAACCACAGAGACATTAGAAAGAATTTTTTCAGTGTCATAGTTAATTTAACAAATGGAATGCATTAAGCAGTGATGTGGTGAAGGCAGACTCCATTCACAATTTCAAATGTAGATTTAATAGAGCCCAGTAGGCTCAAGAATCTGTACGCCAATTGATTGACAGTTGAAAGATGGGACCAAAGAGCCAAAGCTCAACCACGTTATTGTGACTCATAACTTTAGCCACGTTATTGTGACTCATCGCCTGCATAATTGTATACACCATTTAAATCAGTTACATTAACTTTAAAACATTTAACTTTACCTTCTGCAGTATGTTAATATATGAGGTAAATATTTTTACTTTGGTATTTGAAGTATTAATGAATAATATGTAAAGGAATGAACAAATCCACAAGGACAGTGATGAGGGTTCGAACCTATGCATGGGATGTTCCCAGTTGCACCTTAGTCAACTGTGCCACATTTGATATACAGTATCACACTATTGTGATTGCTGTGTGTATTGAAGTAAGGGCATAGAGGTAGAAAATTTGGTTGACAGAGCCTGGGTACATGGGGGAATTGTGCGAAAACCCGATTGGGCTTCGGAGAAGTTTTGGGATTCTAGTGAGGGCAGTAGCACTCCAGGTTGCAATTCTTTTAACCACGTCGTGGCACAGTTGACTCGAGGCACAGCTCGGAACATCCCGTGCATAGGTTCGGACCCTCATCACGGCCCTTGTGGATTTGTTCGTTCAATATATCTCACTTGTGATTTCTGTGTGTATATAAAGGAATTATAAAACTTGAAGTGTTAGGGAAGTCATCATAAAGTTTAATATAGACATAATCCCATCAGTAACTCCAGAAGTTGACCAACAGAACATCATTTCCAGATTCTTACACGCAAATAAACATAAGAATAGTGTTTTGGAATATAAACAGACTCATTCATGACAATTTACACAGCCTAATTTAGACAAGTATAATATTAGAAAATGCAGCACTGGCATGGATTCTGTACCTAGACAAGGTGAACAAACCGAGCCTCTTAAAAAAAGGAAATAGGATTAAGGAACATTGGTGTAAACTGGAAAGGGAAATCAAAAGAAACTTAAGAAATTACTACATTCATACTCTGTACAGGTAGTCACCAAGTGAAATGCACTGAAAGGTGGTGTCATGGATGGCACCACCTTTCAACTTTAAAAGCCAACAATACAGAGCAAAAAAAAAAAAAAGAAAAAAAAAAAAAAAAAAGATACAAGTGTAAAAGAAAAAAAAACTAGGTGAGGGACTGGGTTGGGAAATACCTAGCTTCACTCAGGTAATAGTTCTTAGATCTTATGGATACTAGTATTTTATTTCATTAAAAATACCAGCATGTGAGAGTAGTTGAAGCATCTCTGTGCACCTGACTTTGAAAATAAGAACACAAAAGAAATGGCTTTCTACAAGATCCATAGACAGTATTGTGATAGATCATATTTAGGCAAATACAATAAAAGATTTTACATGTACAGGTAAAAACACACATGTACGAGATTAATGCATCACACAGGCCTTGGAGTTCTGGTATTAAGCAAACCGTGTGAAACATCATACCTGAAAAAAAAACATTAAGTTTATTATGGCAGAGGTACAGCACTGCTTCTGAAAAAATTCAAGTATTTAAAATTCTTGTTCTTAATCTGCACGATTAAAAACTACAAAATGCCGCAAGCCATTTCATTCTCCTTGCCTGTAACTGGTAGAGGAAAGCCTGCAATATAATGAGGGAAATTATACTGGTAAATCAGCATAAGAAGGGTAAGCCTAGTCCATTCTGCCTGCCTTGCCATTTATGTTTATTTTTCTTCCTAACGGCCCATTTATGTTAGATAAAATATAACAAGGTGGAAAATAATAGCAAAGATTCATAACAAAAGCAACCATCACCACCAATTGTTACAAATTTAATTTAAATTCTTGGATATTTGCATCCCATGCCAAGCAGTGCGTCTTCAAGTAGCATGGAACTTTGTTTCTAGTAGCAAAACTTGGCACTGCTTATGCAAAATAGCTTTGCAGAACAAAGTAATCGTTTCACAAAAGTGATAAATCTTCAGTCTGGAAATTGCACTTTTGGCATAATTTGATGTGCTTATTGGGGTACTGTATTCCAGATATTCAAATCTTGATCCATCAATTCCACTGATGGATCTGTTCCTTGATGGAACTGCCCCTCCACGGGAAGGTGGCTAAAAACACCAAGACATTCAACTGCCTGCAAATATTGATGATGCCTAAAGGAGCTTTATAATTTTCACTTTCAAGACATTTGATTAAAACTGTACTTGCATATTACAGTATTGACATCTTTATATTTTATTTATTTAGTTTAATCCACCACATTTAAGTGCTTGATATGCTAATGTAGTGATGCAAGAGGAAGCACATTAAAACACTTTCTTGGCGCACTCTCTGCTGGTTAATGCAGCTACATCAAAAACACGGAAAGATGAAGAACATAGGTAAATTAGGGCCTAAGGCTACTTTTCAAAACACTTAGATGAATATATGTTAGATTGCAAGACATTACAATTACAATTGCTTTTCAACAATTGCATGAAGCTAGTAGAGAAGTACAGTAAATCTTTTTGAAACAGATGAAAAGGCAGGCAGAGGAAAGTAACAGATGAAAATAACAAAGAAAAACGTAAAACACACACACAAAGATCATAATACAAAACTATTTACTCCTCCACATGTTAAAAATAAATTAGATCACAACAAAATGTGATAAAATATAAAAAAAATATCCAAAGGACACTTAATTTAGTGATTCAATATCTTTTACAGAAAATAAACTCTGAACTCGTGTGAAGGATGCTTCAAAATGGCAACAAAAATAACAATTTAACCAGTACAATAATACTATTTCTCATATTAATTAAGCATCGTGTACGGTAGTCATGTTGTCCAGTCTTGCATATGGTTACAATAATTTATATGTACGTTTTCTACAGAGAAATCATGTTAGAATTTTTAAATGCTAAACACTACATTATAATTGAACAAAAGCCATGCTGTTAAATACTGCACAGTTTTATTGTTCAGTCCGAGTCATGTTACCTAGTTAGGGTGAATATATATTTTATTAATTTTGTAAATACTGTGAGTAGATAAATGCTTTTGCATTCAACTTAACTGAAAGCAACTACAGCAAGTATATTCCCGATGCTATAATTCTCTGGGAAACCCATTCTACCAGGTGAAATGCAATGTGCCATTAAGTAACTAGTTCCAATGCATATATGTGCGGCTTAAATAAAAAATCAAATAAAAAGCAAAAATACAAATATTAAGAAGAAAGAACATGCATTAGAGTTCATTAAAAGCTTTTGGTTAGTAAGCACTTTATCTAAAACAAAAAGTACAATATAAGATATTAACAAATTAACAGAAGCAGTGAAGAAAGTTAAGTGTTTTATGTAAATGCTGTTGTGCATTAAAAAAAAAAAAAGACAAAAGTCAGAGGTCAATATTGATACTGAGGGTTGGGCCAGGGCAGGCAACTAACAGTTTGGTCAGGGAGACATAATTGGCATCCAAAGGTTGGGCGAGAAACCGTTAAAGATGTCATACACCCTCATAATGTTTTGTACTGATACTGTCAGTCTACTGTTATGTGCAACAGGGAAATTGGGGATATGTAAGCACACTAGTGTTAAATTAGGCACACAAGAATTCCTAATATGGCCTTCATCTTGGGACTTACTACTCTAAAACTGTTAACCTAGTTCAGGTTATTAGGCCAAAGTTAGGAAATGTTTAGTGATGTCATCCCATGACCTTCCTGTTAGATATTGTGGACTAGGCTTACCAGTGATGCCGCCTTCGGCATACGCGATGCCAACTTCCTTACTGGGATCACGTCCTAAAGTGCCACGGAGGATTTCATTAGGTATGTCTCCATCTTCACCCACACCATGTGGAACAATGTTGGGATTAGTGCTGTCCTTAGCTGGAGATAGTGGAGGGATTTTATTACTCTCCAAGGATGGGTAATCCTCCTCCGGAGGTGGGTCATATATGGTCGAGTGATCCACCGACCCTGCAGATACAAAGGGTCAATAGGTCAGACCGACACAGAATTTCCCTTTCCTGTAGAAAGCAACAGAAAACTGCAAGCCTTGGATAGAGTCCATCACCAACATGCAAGAAAAAAGTTACCCTGCAGTGGAGAAAAAATTAATATTCTTACATTATTAAATAACCATTTCAATATATTCAAATTAAAAGTCAATAAAAATTTTACTCTATGATAAAATCAGTGATACATTTGATTTGCATGACAATATAATAACTTTCAATCTCTTTCTGGAACCTGAAAACCCCATGCTGTTGTCTGTAAGAGGGAGCTTCTGAAGTAGACATCTTTAGCTGGTAGTGCAAAAGAATGAAGAAGGTTTACAAGTCGAGAAGAATTTCTCGGGTATCTAACATCACAAAGCACATTCATGCAGGGTTAGTATGGTATGGTAGACCTATGATTTACTTGAATTTTCCACCTGAAATTCCAAGTCCATGACATTAAGGCTCAGTTCAACTAGCGAGCAAAACACCTGAGCCACACAATGTTGAGCTACACAGTGCCATGTATTTTGTCTGCTTTAGTTCGAATTATAAACACACAAGCAAAAGCCAGTAATACTGTACTTCAAACAGTCTAATATTGCAATGTATACAAAATTTAATTAAATTTAAATCAAACAAAATGTACATATGAAATGTATAATTAATTTTAAAGCAGATATGGGTCTATGGAAACATGGCACTAGATAGGTCACTGTGCTGCAAAACTGACCCTCGGTGGGAAAAACTTCAGTAACTGGGGATGGACGCGAGGAGGGAGGCTCAGGACACACACATGGAGCACACGTCTCCACCTCTGGGGGACTTGGAGCCTCTGTGAGCACAGCACAACCCAAGTGCAAAATTAGATGGATCCAACGCCAAAGTAGAAATTCCTTTATTTTATGGTGACTAGTCCTTCAGGAATGCACCAATCATAATTTCAAACCGATTATTGATAAGCCTAATGCATCCTGAGCCATGAGAATTCCTCTATACCATAAAACTCGCAATCTTACCAGGAAAATACTTGTACACTGTATAAAAAATTGCACCATTCCTAATGCAGTGTAGTAGGAAATTATATTTCAAATATCTAACTATAAACATTTAAATTGTTAAGTATTGTAATAAGCAGCTATAATCATCTGCACATAGACCATAATCATACATTCATTGCAAACTTTTAATCAAGTTTAATTATGCAGTAGTTGTTACCTCACTCAAGTTTAACATTAATGTAAATGACCTAACTATCAGAATTCATTTATGTTAAATAAATTTACAGGATGCTTATTATCCAGATTAATTTGCTAGTTACCTTAATAATACAAATTACTCTATCAAACAGCATAAGTATTAGTTCACATACAATAAAAAAGGACAAATCACGTCGTATATAACTCCACAAAAGCCTAAAAAAGACTACTGAATCACGCAAGAATAAGATAATACAACATAATTTACACAAGTTGAATAAGTGCCATTCCTAAAGTTAGCTGGTAAAGCTGGGTGTGGTGGTGCTTGGTGCTATATGTTCATATCAAGTAACTAAGCAGAGATCTTGAAATGTGCAAAGTTTGGTGCCAAAATTTAGGAAATCTCAAAGTGTGCTCTGTGAAGTGTGCACTTAAAAAGGGATAAATACAGCATACATTGTAAAATTAAATAAAACACAGCATACCTTGTAAAACATTTAAACAAAATATGGCAGTGAGCCAAAGAACAACAATATGAAAATGTGTAAATATATTTACAGAGCATTATTTTTATGAAATTAACATACAGTATATCATTAAAAGGAGCAAGTCTGTGCATGCACAAACATGTGCTGTACATATACAGTACAGTACTATCAAAAGTGGTAAAATGTTGATTTATGCATACGATACTGTAAAAGAAAACCCAAATAGGAAAATCTTTGCCAATAACTTACCAGTTGTTTGAATCTGGGTAGATGGATTGTACACTTCATTCTCTGCACCTGTAATAAAGCGTGGCCATGCTAAGCACAGATGCAACGAGACGATAATGACACGAGGGATGTTTTCACTGAACTAACATACTACTTAAATTAAAGTATTAACAAAAAGAACTGTTGCAAAAGTTTACAGAGGTTATAAAAGTATACAAGCTACACGACTAGAGAGTTTTAAGCATCAAAATGTAAGGGAGATAAATTGCACTCTTGATAATTTTTCATTGCAGTAGGGTACAAGCTACCAGAAAGAATATGGGAATGCATGAATAATAACAATAACTAGTTTGAGCCTGAAAGAAGTGAAACAAGTCCTTACACAAGGAAATTCCACCATGTTCCTAATCACATGGCTTCAGTGTATTGCCACAATGCTGTTTTATGCAAAAGATTATTTGAAGGGAAACTTCAAATACTTGAATGAGTAATACAAATGAGCTTAGCAGCACAGAAAAAAAAACAAAAAAAATCTTGCATGATTTTGGAACCGATTGTTTTTAATTAACAAAACTGAACTTTGTGAGCACCAAAGGTTAATGTTTTAACAATGCACAGCAGGTTATTATGACTACAGTGTTTTGATCAGTGCTATGCACAAAAAATCCATTCTCAGTTATTAAATTGTGCAGATATTTAGTTTAACCATTTCATTCACACCAGACAATGTCCAATGCCTGTTAGGTAGTGGAATGTATATACAGTACAACATGTTGGGAAAACTAACACTTGCTATTTCACAACTAAACGACAAACAAACATCACAAGCATTTTAGTAGAATTAAAATATTTCTACAAAACATAACATGTAGTGTATCTAACATTTACCTAATTAAAATCATTCATGTCAATCTAAACGCTTAACTACAATCAATCGGGACTTACTGAATGGGCAAGGGTAATGGCTCCCAGTGATGTTCTGTAGAATAGGTCCGGTGAGCTTTGCACCAAGTGGGCCGCAGCTTCCATGCCCCTCATACCAGGCACAGTATGGGTCTTGTAGTCCCACACATGCACTGTTGATGTACCATTACATTATGAAATTGTTGTTCTTCTACAAGCTGAGAAGAACAATTTAAAATACTTTTAAGAGGTGAATACACAAAAATCAATGCCGACTATATTGTATATTGTAATATGACTCATCTTGAGAAGTTATTACATTTTTTTTGCAGATACAAATTATAATTCAAACCTATTTAAACATATACCGGTAATATTATAAGACCACACCTTTTTTGGACTCTCGGCCCTACTTTCCAATACAGTATTAAAAAACCTGACCCTCTGTTACACTTTCATCATTTACAATTTTGTTTTTTCCAAAAAATTTAGAAACACTCATTAAGAGAAAGAACACTGATGCCAGCTTCTAACATTGCTGGATGGGAACTAGCAATAATATGGTCCTCAAACGGTAAATATGGCACAGTCTTTACCTGCAAGTGGTGGCTCGGTGACAGCGGTGTAAAGGAATCGATTTAACCTCGTCATCAGTGATGATAATTAGCTTGCTTTCTCCTCCTGCTTGTTGTGCTATTTGCAGGTTCATGATGGGAACTGGGTGCTCAAAAGCACGTATTTCTTCAATCACCACTGGTTCAATATTACTGCAAATAACCCATTGATTCATTTTACCTAGCTTTCATAGCATGACCTGCCGCAACAAAATTTGTTGCTTTTATTTTTAAATACCTACAGTATGTACTGTACCAGGTGACACCCGTTATATATGAAAACACTACAGAAGAGGATTACAAATCTCAAAATTTTCAGTTTTCTTCAGTCAGTTATATCATTAACCTGGCATGTATACATTTCAATACATATCCCTCAGACTCCCCTGCTTATTTAGAGCAAACTATTATATATTAAATTTTTTTACATTAATTAGTATTGTAGGGAACTGAATAAGGAGGAAATATGCTTACTTTATGCCTTCTGATGCAAGAGTGTTGATAGCTTTAAAGATTATACCATTGTCTGTGGCAATGAAGAGCACATCAACAGACTTGCCATCCAAAAATGTAACTTGAGGGTCCACCACCATCTTTGAGAAACGATATCTGCACCAACAAGGAAGAAATTAGTCTAATGCATATTACTGGCTTAAAAATACAGTATACCACATTGCTATCTTTTATAGTTTGGTGCTACACTCATGACAATGACCATAACAATTTTCTTCAAGGCACTTAAAATCTGCCTTGAAGTGTTAAATAAAATTATTAAAGGACCAACTAAAATATCAAGCATGTTTCATACTGGAGCCAAACTTCAAACAGTATTGTATATAGAAATCAACATCTTTAAAATGTTGCAAATGTGCATGCGTGCTATGTACTGACTTTATTGACTTTGCAATCCCACTGTTCTAATCACACTTGCACTCTTAACTTTCTGAACAACATACATGGTTATCCGATTGTAAATTTTATCTCTTCTAATTCTTATTTATTAATGTCATACAATAAATACATCTTGCATCCATAAGGACTGGCACTATCATTTCCCCACAAGTTATACCCCCCACTCCAATGCCAGCCAAGTTCACTATGGGCTCACCATAGCCCATGCTACTTGGAACTTTTTGTTCCCAGTAGCCGAATCTAAAACAACAACAATGCTCCCCCATGCAACCCACTGACTACACCTCTTCATCTCACCGGTCACTTTCTTGCCCCATCTCTACTTCTCTTTTGCAAATTTCTATTATCACTCGCACATCCTAGGTATACTGATCAACTACCAGAAATTCATTCAGACATTTCTCTTCCATCTCCACCAGAAACAATTGTAAGCCGAATGTAACTATAACAATTATCTATACTGTAGAATATAAAAAATTTAGATTTGACAAAAAAAAATGAGCTATTTATTTTTAACTTTGAAAATTGTGAACAAGGCAGTAACATAAGTTAGAATACATTTATAGAGTAATGTATATCTTTCGACAAATTCTTAAAAAGTAGTGCACTGAAATGATCTATGGCATTACATTTTGATCACTTTGCAAAGAACTTGAAATAATATAGTAATGAACATGCAGTAATTAAAATATAATCATGAATTAATGAACATGCATTTAAACAGTGATATACTGTATATAGGTACACACTAAAATGCTATCTTGTACCAATAATAAACGGCCCTATATTTGTACATTCTGAATAATTAAATTCTGAATTAAATCAACATTAATAGATATATAAATGACCTTATATTACACAAGGTAATATAATACATTTCTATATATTTATTTCTGTATTCATTTCTGAACAGAAAAAATTCTTTGCTATTTCTGAAATGATTAAATTCGGCAAATTCTATACAGCATGTCACAAAATACCTGTACTGACAAGTCTTAAAACCATCCTATCAGTGTAATTTGTAATTGCAAAAGACATGAAATTTCATAAATTTATTAAACCTACTCAAATGAAGCCTTCATTAGGAGAGGTCGACCAAAGAAGGCAGGAACAGCTTCATCCATTAGTGGATGATTCTTAGCAAAGTCAATATTTAATTCAGGAAGTGTCTGGCTATCTTCAACACAACTTCCTGGACGGGGCTCTGGCACCTGTTAATAACATGGAATATTACCTTAAATCTTTTTAAAAAGTTCCAAATAAAAAAAAATTTAAACTAACATTTCCAAATTGTAATAAATAATTACAAGCAATCGCTATTTGATTTAATTTATTCCTTTACTTGTACAGTAAGCATTGAATGGTTACCGTAACCTGACGAACTGGCAGCCAATTGGAGTTTAATGTCTTTTGCTCTTTGAAGGATCCCTCAAAGGTGTCCAAAATAGATCTCATAGAAAATGCACACACAGCTGATCCCGGAATCGAGTTGGGTGGGGTGGTGAATACTGCATATATAATTTTGTGGGTTTCACCTCCGTACACGCCCGAAATCACATCTGTCGTCGACTCTGATATTTAAAAAATGTCATTAGCATCATATACATAATTTATAAAAGGTATGGCAATGTAAACAAATCTATACTGTTTTAATTTTGTATACAAAACAGTAACAGGAAAATATTATGCCATTGGTTTTCTTTAATGAATAAATTTACGTAACGTACGGATCTCATCAAAGTAGAAGGGGTAGTCCCCTGGAACGGAACAGTTGAGTCTGCTCTTAAGAAATGAAGTCCATGATAACTTGAAGCGTTGCTGTCCACCTCCCCTGTCTCCTTTACACACACGGGCTACTCTCGAGTACACACGTTTTCCACAGTTCATGTATTCAACTGCAGTCTCCCGGAAGAAGAAGAAGACAAAGTCTCCGTAGTCGAACGAGTGCACAAAATCTGGTGCTAATGAGGGGGAAAAAACAATTGGTTACTAAGTATTACTGCTAGATGAATATTTGATTTGTTTGAAATAATAAGCATAATAGCTTACCACAGTTTATATATATTGTAAATACTTAACAGTTGATAACTTTTACATTGAGAAACTAAAGATAAGGCAAGGCAATCCTCAGGAAAAAGGTCTAATCGAATATGACTATACAGTATAGCAATTTGAAGGAAACCTGACAAGGTGAAGGAAAACAAAGAAAAAGACTTCTGCCGTACCAGCCAGTTTAAGGGAATACCAAACTAAAATAAATTAAGAGAATTTTCACATTAAGTTACCATTTAACTGTGTGTATTCATTATGATCCGTCTTGAGAGGAGATCTGATGATGATGGAGCTTGTGCCTTGAAAGTCCGCCACTGTCCCAGAGTATAACTCCCCATCTGTAAATAAGTTAAGATTCAAATTGATGTCATTTGCCCACACCCCCAACCCATAGGTGGGTTCAAGAGCAGATCACACATCTGTGACATATTTTCATTGCATCTGAAGAAATATAACAGGACTATAGTACACTAATTATACAACAGATTTACCCCACATGGATTTTTTTTTCTAATTATCATTATGTTGGATTAAGTTACAAGTTTTATCGGATTTACAGAAATGTGAGGATTCATGCGATATATGATACATTTAGAATTTTTCTCCTCTTGCAAGGAGAAATCCAAGCTTCTCTTGTGACTATCTACCATGTCCCTTAAACTAGTGCTCTGTGGTCCCAAGATAAACATGGCAAATTTCTTGCTTTTTATTCAGTTATACTGTATCGACAATTGTCTGACGTTCATACCTCCCTCCTCTATATAAAGAACTCGTACCAATGGATGATGGAGTCATTTACACTACAAATCACTATAAATTGATACTGAATACAAGGAATTCCAAAAAAAGAGCAGCAACTTATGTCAATAAATGTATAGTATGGCAATCAAATTCTAAAACTCGTGTTATGTTTAATTTCAATTAAAATACCAGTGAAATGTAATAAAAAGGTTAACTTAAAACTAAAAATAAAATAAACATCTTTCACACAGCAATAAACAAATCCTAAACACTTCAGTGTTTAGCAATTAAGACAAAAATATATATTAGTGTGACTGACCGACATAAACGAAGGTAGAGTTGTGTCTGGGGTCGTATGGGCACTTGCCAGCACCGTTGGTCTCCGTGAAGTTGAAGCTCCCGTCCATCTGTTGAGGTTTATCATATTAGTTCATCATGGCCCATAGACCCATTGTGTGCGCGGCGGCAATTCAATTTGTTTATTATGCACCTCATACCCATCACGTGGGCAACTCGTTGCCCACTGTGTAAAGGGTTACAGAGGCACATAATCGGTTCAGGAACTGAACCCTCTAGTTCGTTTAGCTAAGCAAATAACAATCTTTTGACGCTAGTTACACAATTATTAATGTTATATATACATGTACACATACTCATACATATACGTATGAATATCCTGTACACCTTCGAGTGCTCCTTCGAGTCACTTCTTGAGTGCGAGTTTTCGGTTGCATATATGCCTGGGGACCATTCAGGCTTGTTCACATATATGCCTGGGGACCATTCAGGCTTGTTCGCAAATATGCCTGGGGACCATTCAGGCTTGTTCGCATATATGCCTGGGGACCATTCAGGCTTGTTCGCATATATGCCTGGGGACCATTCAGGCTTGTTCGCATACATATACATATATACATACAATCACCTACAGAAATACACACATCAATAATCTTTTGTATCACAAGTGATTCAAGAAAAGGCTCACAACAGTCACTATACAGAGCACTTTACATCTATGGTGAGTCAGTTACTAGTCTTGCTCCAGGGATGGAGGTTACACATGATGGCTTCAGGAACTGAATACGCACAATACACACACAAATCACAATAATGTGATGCATCAATGAACAAAGAGTGTCTGGGATGCTCACAGACGTAGGTTCGAATCCTCGTCACGGCCCTTGTGGATATGTTCTTTAAGTGAATGCAAGTTTACAGAGACAAACGAGTTGCTACAGTTTACAAGTGTGGCTTATTAGCATAACAGCGATTTACTGGTGTACACTGATGGCATGCTACTCTAAACAAACAAAAGGACTATGTCCTCTCACTGGGAAGTATAATAGGCTATAGTTCCTTTGTCGCCTGAACAATTCAGTTTTGTGCGCCATGCTGAAAATGCCAACCATTTCTAATTAAAAGGATCACCAGAAGAATCGCTATACCAGAGTGCTCGCCTTGAAGACGCCCATCTTACTACTTCATCTCACTTTTGATTGTTCTAATGTGGCATATTGTTAACCTCCCCCCCCCCACCACCACGTTGTATAGGCCTACGCCCAGCCACCTACCACTTAGCCCCAATGACCCCTCGAACCACGGTAGTAGTGCCAAAGCATCCACCGTTGAGAAATATATCAGGGCCACTTGGACACACTTTAAAGAACCCGGTTAAGTCTTTGTCTTCCCCCAAATGAGCACCACCTTCAATACCAGCGTCTTTTGTGGGGGTGAAGGCGCTCCTGACACACCCACCCCACCAGTGTAATAAATGATCAGTAGGACGAGTTGTGGGGACGGGAGACATCTCCCGTCACGCAGGGTGCAGTCGCACCTCCACAGATCTCCAGTATCAGCTCTTGATACTGGTAATGGCTCAAAAGGGCCACCACCACTTACGGTCTATTCATGCCCGTGCCACCTTTTGGGTGGCTTAATCTTCATCAATCATCAATCGAGTTGTGGGGAAAGGAAAGGGAATTATCAGGAGGGGGGGGGGCGCGCCAAGCCATTGCGATTATATAGCATTCGGAAGGGGTCAGGATAAGGATTTGGGATGGGACGGGGGGGGGGGGGGTTGAGGAATGGTACCCAACCACTTGTGGACGGTCGGGGATTGAACGCCGACCTGCGAAGCTACTTTAAACCTCCATTTTTCTTAGCATTCCAATAAAATCTTTAGCGGCTGACATTAACCATTACTCTATACTCTTTCAATCATTTATCCTTCCTCGCCTTTATCATCCCCAACATCACGTCTCCGTATCTTATTATCTAACATCGCTTCCTAGGCTATTTACAAAAAAATCGGAAATTACAAACTGTAATCCTACTACAGTACTATGGCAATTATTTGTATAGAAATGCACTAATCTTCATGCTATCACGATGATAATGTGGCTACCAGAATTCGACGCAAATAAATGCAATGTAATAAAACTATCCTAGTGACAATGGGGGCGATCATGTGAGGTCATATTTGTTGACCAAACCCCACACTAGAAATTGAAGAGACGACGACGCTTCGGTCCGTCCTGGACCATTCTCAAGTCGATTGTGATAATGATCGACTTGAGAATGGTCCAGGACGGACCGAAACGTCGACATAAAAGGTTACCGATTGTTAAGTAGTCGTGAAGTGATAAGACGCACACTCCATCATACGCAGCTCTGAATGTAAATATAATAAAAGGCCCAAAGACAGGATGAGGGATCCCAAGAACTGTAACTCAACCTCCTCCAGCAGCGCAATTTATGCGAGTAGACGCGAGAGCGCGCCACCAGTTAGCCAATCCGGCCACCAACGGCGTACTCTGTCGAAGAAAAACGGGGAACTTGTCGGCATTAACAGTTCTAATAAAACGGAGTGAATGCGCGAGAAGATTGCTGGGAGATGCAAATAAGAGGATTGACGACTGGGTTTATGGCATGGCCATGCAGATGAGGTTAGACCCCCACGCATCACCGAAATCGAAGTATTGACAGAAATCCTCAATCCGGGTCAGTTCGGGATTACAAACGCTACTGTAAATGTGAACCAAGAGCCTTAGAAAACACCGATAATATAATATAGTTTGTGTGCTTTAGTGGCAACACAAATTTTATATTCGCATGCTGTAGCCTCCAATCACCGTCCAAATCTAGCTTTTATCGTCAAATTAACGTACACCTTAGACAAAAGATTAATAGTGCCTTAAGAAAGATTTAACTGCTGCAAATGATTCCGTTTAATCTGGTGTAGTAAAGTGACCATCCTACCACCCTACTGCAGAGTCCCTTGTAGGCAAGGGGTCCCCCCTGAAGCATTAAGGACCATCAAGAGAGAAGCAGTTAGGGTGTGGTAGTGAAGGAGGGGAGCTGTAAGATCAATTAGGCTGTTGGGACAAGCTGGGTGGTTGCACTCTGAGCTAAAGAGACATGGGAGTTTGCCCAAAGCTACAGCACTCCCCGCGTCCGTGTTTAGCAAGTGTTTATTTGTAATATTTAACATGTAAAATGTCATTTTCTTCATTTTCTTGCGATTCCTTATCCTGATATTTAGGTAAACAGGAATATTTTAAGTCACAAGAACGTGATAAGGGGGTCAGGCCTGAGTGTAACCGCCATATTCCTATCTCAACATGTTTGGCCTGGTTATTTATAACTGTTATAACATCGTGTTCATGATTAGATATTACTCCGATTCTCAAGTGAACAATGAACAAGTTTCACGAGCATTACCGATGTGAACCATTAAATAGCAACTACTGTGAACTATGTATTTATATCATTTAAGAAATGATGAATAATGCCTCTAGGACAGTCAAGCTCGAGTAAGGGGGCTAAATGTAAAATAAATGGCAGCACTATTAATTGACACCAACCACTTGTCACAATGGTACATGGTTCAATGATTAATAATAATTACATTCTAGTCTTCGCATGTTATTTTCATGTCTTAAGTCCCTTGTTTAATGAACTGTTTTAAACTATACGTAACCGATGTGTCTAGTCTTAACCCTAAATAAGCCTAAAACTACTTAATTAATATAAAAAAACAGGGAGACTTGTGGTTTTTTTTTAACCAAAGAATATTACCATTAAGTCCTGCTTCAAAGATTATCATGTATATACATCTCGTTATTGAGATACCAGATCGCTTGCCAAGTTTCACATTTATGACTAATTCATGTTAGGTTTAGTAATTGTTATTAACAGATTTCAAGTTACCTGTACACACACACAAATTGTGATTACAACAGCTTACCTGTTGAGCATAGTGACGGCAGAGAGGCTTGTAGGCGTTGGTGCCACACACAAGGAACTGACCCTCGCCTTCCTTGGCCAAAACTCTGATGTAGTTCTGGCACTCGTCCTGCGGGAGAGAGTAATAGTCACATTATTGCGAAGAAACCCCACATAAAGATCGCCGCCTAGCGTCTGTTACAAGGTCCAAAACCTACGCCAAAGATGACTTCTCCTGGGTACATAAAATTGTGTGTACCTGCTACTTTTACCTACACACACTCACCTTACATTCCGACTGTCAGCGTTACACAGATAGAAATAATACATTTCAGGAAGCTATTTTTAACAATGATTAGGCTAAAAATACTTTTCAGTACATCGTCAGTCGCCGATGTCAACATTCGGCCGAAACAGTCACCCAGGTCCCAAGTCTGTGTCCTAAATTTACCAAACATTACTTTGGTCTTCAACAGGCGCCCTCGACGATTTTCTTAGCCTGTTTAAACACACAAAGCAACCGGCATTCTCCACTGTAGCACAGTCCTGCCACCGGTGCTAGGCTAACCAACACCCCTGCCACCGGTGCTAGGCTAACCAACACCCCTGCCACCGGTGCTAGGCTAACCAACACCCCTGCCACCGGTGCTAGGCTAACCAACACCCCTGCCACCGGTGCTAGGCTAACCAACACCCCTGCCACCGGTGCTAGGCTAACCAACAACCCTGCCACCGGTGCTAGGCTAACCAACACCCCTGCCACCGGTGCTAGGCTAACCAACACTCCTGCCACCGGTGCTAGGCTAACCAACACCCCTGCCACCGGTGCTAGGCTAACCAACACCCCTGCCACCGGTGCTAGGCTAACCAACACCCCTGCCACCGGTACTAGGCTAACCAACAACCCTGCCACCGGTGCTAGGCTAACCAACAACCCTGCCACCGGTGCTAGGCTAACCAACCATCCTGCCACCGGTGCTAGGCTAACCAACAACCCTGCCACCGGTACTAGGCTAACCAACAACCCTGCCACCGGTGCTAGGCTAACCAACCATCCTGCCACCGGTGCTAGGCTAACCAACCATCCTGCCACCGGTACTAGGCTAACCAACCATCCTGCCACCGGTGCTAGGCTAACCAACCATCCTGCCACCGGTGCTAGGCTAACCAACACCCCTGCCACCGGTACTAGGCTAACCAACAACCCTGCCACCGGTGCTAGGCTAACCAACCACCCTGCCACCGGTGCTAGGCTAACCAACACCCCTGCCACCGGTGCTAGGCTAAC
This sequence comes from Procambarus clarkii, assembly GCF_040958095.1. Classification (NCBI taxonomy): domain Eukaryota; kingdom Metazoa; phylum Arthropoda; class Malacostraca; order Decapoda; family Cambaridae; genus Procambarus; species Procambarus clarkii. The sequence continues at coordinate 21,149,133 of NC_091229.1, read as the reverse complement.
CAACACCCCTGCCACCGGTACTAGGCTAACCAACAACCCTGCCACCGGTGCTAGGCTAACCAACACCCCTGCCACCGGTGCTAGGCTAACCAACAACCCTGCCACCGGTGCTAGGCTAACCAACACCCCTGCCACCGGTGCTAGGCTAACCAACAACCCCTGCCACCGGTGCTAGGCTAACCAACAACCCTGCCACCGGTGCTAGGCTAACCAACAACCCCTGCCACCGGTGCTAGGCTAACCAACACCCCTGCCACCGGTGCTAGGCTAACCAACAACCCTGCCACCGGTGCTAGGCTAACCAACAACCCTGCCACCGGTGCTAGGCTAACCAACACCCCTGCCACCGGTGCTAGGCTACCCAACACCCCTGCCACCGGTGCTAGGCTAACCAACAACCCCTGCCACCGGTGCTAGGCTAACCAACACCCCTGCCACCGGTGCTAGGCTAACCAACAACCCCTGCCACCGGTGCTAGGCTAACCAACAACCCTGCCACCGGTGCTAGGCTAACCAACAACCCCTGCCACCGGTGCTAGGCTAACCAACACCCCTGCCACCGGTGCTAGGCTAACCAACAACCCTGCCACCGGTGCTAGGCTAACCAACAACCCTGCCACCGGTGCTAGGCTAACCAACACCCCTGCCACCGGTGCTAGGCTACCCAACACCCCTGCCACCGGTGCTAGGCTAACCAACAACCCCTGCCACCAGCCCAAACCACGCAAACAGTACAACCCTTCAACAACATCCCTCTAAACTTTGACCATGAACCTCTAATTTTGTAAACTCTGAAATAATGTTTTAAAATGAGCGAGTCTGGTGTTAATTCGCTGAAGTCACAGCGCAGGCAGCGGGTCTTCGGAGACCCTGTCATTAAATGGTGATGAGGACTAAATGCTCTCTGGCACTAATCTATTTCCCCGACAATGAAATCCAGTATTATTAAGCTCAGAGTCCTGGGAACCGGCACGAAACGTAATGGCAACCCGTCAGGGGTAATTTAAATTGAAACGAAATGTATTATACATCAATCTCTGATGTAACAAGTGTAGTGTACATAAATTATAAAGATAACACAGTTCCAGGATTGATTTATCAAATATTTTTTACGGGGTTATCTACCTTTCCAGGAGTTATTATTTGTGGTCTTACTACGCGAGGTCTGGAGTCCCATCACTTTGGGGGCTACTGCGGCGACCGGGATTCTTGCAGGTCTGCGTTCGATCCCAGAAAGTAAAGTGGTTGTGCTCCGTTCCATTAATTATTAGGCTCACAAGCCGAAGTTTTTTTCAGCTTAGGCCTAAATCCGGCTGAGTGTGGATGAGTGGAAGCGTTAATCACACGCATTATGCTATCTAAAATAAAAAAGATAACAATATACCTTAAAATATCCCTTTAGTCCCTTAAAATATTCTTTGGGATTGCGGCTCTGATTTCAAATATAATTCTGGTCTTGGCTTACTGCAGATGATAGTGCAGAGATTTCTGTAACTCGTCACTCTGATACCGGTTATAAGTGTTCAAAAGTGTTCAACCGTACTTAACTATGAACAAGAATCCTCTTACAAGTGTTTACGAACATTATACGTTAACACTTACCCCCCCCCCCTCAAGTGTATCATTATAATACCAGACCACCATTTAAGGCATCAAGTTTGATAATATGAAGACCGAGTCAAAAATGTGGGCTGTAACTATATTTTATATCAAGTTTTGTGAGCCGCGAGAATGGTGTAGAAAGCGAGGAGGTAATAAGTTTGCTGGCGGGGGGAGGGGGAGGGAATGATGGGAAGGGGGAGAGACAGCGGGGGAGGGGGGATGATGGGGAGGGGGTTGATAGTGACTGGGAGTGGCTGGCGGCTTGACCCACAACTCAAGCTGTCAAGCTGGAAGCTTCCGCAACATTGCTGGAACACCTCACTCCCCACTAAGGCACTGAACCCCGTTTTCTTCACGGCAAAAAAATCAGAAAAAACACAGCTGTATATAGGACAAAGTATACACACTTCTTTCTTATCTAGAGTATGTCAACAAACCAATAGATATTAATGCAGCAGGTATCTACACATCCTGCCCCCCCCCCCCAGCCAACAGTCTCGCTGCATAACAAAAGACAAATCACTTTTTCCCTCTACTGCCACACCACTAAAAAATGCCCTGATTAATTGCACATTCTGAGGCCACAATTTTCCACGTGCTACCGGCTTTGAACGGCGGCCATTGTGGGGAGGAAAAGGCGGGAACGACAAGCGGGTTCAAATTATTCCACTTCACCTCATGTCTATGAAACTCCCCACAAAAGTTTCAAGTAGCAAAAAAAAAAATACGCGGTCAATCACGTATACTTTTAAATTCTTAAGGAAGAAACTTTTGAAGAAAATGCGCATTAACTTTCTCAGTAATATTTATCGTACACAATATGTAAAATTCCTTCGTTTGCAGCCAATGGAGAAAGGTATTTATGGTCATTTATGCCGGACACCTCTCAACGGTATTGTTTATTATTCTTAAAGCTGCAAATTCTGCCCATCAGGTTTACCATGCGCTGGTTCCGGGAATCAGTGTCGCCCGATTGGTCGTCTGGTCAACCAAGCTGTTAGACGTAGCTGCTCGCAGTCTGACGTATGACTCGCAGCTCGGTTAATGCGGTATCCTTTGGAGGTGTTTATCAAATTCTCTTTTGAACATAGCAAGATGTTGGTTAGTTTTGCCCCTTATGTATAGAGGAAGAGTGCTGAAAAGCCTTGAACCCTTTATGTTAATTACCTGGTCGATAATTGGTTGATGGGGTTCTGGGAGTTCTTCTACTCCCCAAGCCCGGCCCGAGGCCAGGCTTGACTTGTGAGAGCTTGGTCCACCAGGCTGTTGCTTGGAGCGGCCCGCAGGCCCACATATACCTGGTTGATGGGGTTCTGGGAGTTCTTCTACTCCCCAAGCCCGGCCCGAGGCCAGGCTTGACTTGTGAGAGCTTGGTCCACCAGGCTGTTGCTTGGAGCGGCCCGCAGGCCCACATATACCTGGTTGATGGGGTTCTGGGAGTTCTTCCACTGCCCAAGCCCGGCCCGAGGCCAGGCTTGACTTGTGAGAGCTTGGTCTACCAGGCTGTTGCTTGGAGCGGCCCGCAGGCCCACCACAGCCCGGTTGGTCCAGCACTCCTTGGAGGAAACAATCTAATTTCCTCTTGAAGATGTCTACGGTTGTTCCGGCAATATTTCAAATGCTCGCCGAATATTTGCATCATTAGTACACTGTGAACAATGTACTTCACTATTTGAATTCGTCTTGGAATAGATTATTGGATGTGTTGGGAGTTAAGGGTGTCGGAGGTGTAGAAACATGAACAAATCCACAAGGGCACGAGGATTCTTTGTATTTGGATGCAAAATATATTTGTGTTGGATACCCAGGTGGCCCTCAATGTACCCCAGTTGGCCCTCAATGTACCCCAGTTGGCCCTCAATGTACCCCAGGTGGCCCTCAATGTACCCCAGGTGGCCCTCAATGTACCCCAGTTGGCCCTCAATGTACCCCAGGTGGCCCTCACTGTACCCCAGGTGGCCCTCAATGTACCCCAGGTGGCCCTCAATGTACCCCAGGTGGCCCTCAATGTACCCCAAGTGGCCCTCAATGTACCCCAGGTGGCCCTCAATGTACCCCAGGTGGCCCTCAATGTACCCCAGGTGGCCCTCAATGTACCCCAAGTGGCCCTCAATGTACCCCAAGTGGCCCTCAATGTACCCCAGGTGGCCCTCAATGTACCCCAGGTGGCCCTCAATGTACCCCAGGTGGCCCTCAATGTACCCCAGGTGGCCCTCAATGTACCCCAGGTGGCCCTCAATGTACCCCAGGTGGCCCTCAATGTACCCAAGCGGCCCTCAATGTACCCAAGTGGCCCTCAATGTACCCAAGCGGCCCTCAGTAACCATCTTTCGTTGATTACCAATACTACATATGGAAGATTATTTTAGGGTGTTGAAGAGTGGGATAGTGCAGGTGGTGTAGACACTTACCAAAACACAATGAAATTGCAAGAACTTTACGTTACTTTATAAGGGAATACTGATGCCGTACGATGGGATCGGACCTGCGTCTATTGCAGAATTTAAGCATATAAAAACAGGAGATAGTTTGCCTATATAATGGACTCTCGGAAAGTCGCATGCCAAAGTTCAAATGCACGGATATAGGATATTTTACACACTAAATATAGTCTAAAATGACTAGCAGGAGCCAAATATACTTGCAGGATCATACACACAAAATTATTTGGTAAAGTAATGTATCCGGCTTTCCGTGTAATATATTGAGTAACCTGTGTCGAAAAGCTACATATGGAATCCCTGCAGGGAACCTAATAGGAAAAATATAAATGCATAAAAAGTAAAGCCCAAAAATATTAAGAGGAAAATCCAATAACGCCAGAGGAAATTACATCCCAGATGGGCAAACAAGAGAAGCCAGCACAGCAAATCCCTCAATCACACAACGCTCGATCCTGCTCCGGAACGACTCTGTCCAGTCCCACCTGTCTACACTGACAGGCACGTGGTATGGAGACAGAACAGCTTGGTGCAGACGGAACCCTCCCCCCCCCCACCCCCCACCCCCTTCCCCCCGCTCCTGACCGCAGAAGAGAATGGTGCACACGAAGCCCCCCCCCACCACCTCCCCGCCCTCGCTCCTGACCGCAAAAGTGACGTCTAACAGGTCACCCATCTGTCGTATATTTCTCTGCCCTAGGACACCGGCGGGACACCGCTCCTGTGCCAGGTAAGTCCATTACGGGCTCACCATAGCCCGTGCTACCTCGATTTTTTTGTTCCCAGTAGCTGAATCTTCAACAGCATCGGCAGTTGGTCCTCCCTGCCATAACAAGTTCCCACTCTATAAAAACACGAAATGTCCAGCAAGAGGAATTAAAACAGTGAATCACAAAAAAGCAACACTGCCCATATATCATGACTCCTGCAATTCTTTTTCCCCATCACCAAAATATAAACCCCTAATGAACAAATCCACAAGGGCCGTGACGAGGATTCGAACCTGCGTCCGGGAGCATCCCAGACACTGCCTTAATCGACTGAGCTTCGACAGGGTTAAATCCGACTGCTCAGGAATCGACAGGAATCGACTGCTCAGTCGATTAAGTAGTGTCTGGGAAGCTCCCGGACGCAGGTTCGAAGCCTCGTCACGGCCCTTGTGGATTTGTTCATTTGATGCATCACGTTATTGTGATACCTGGTTGATGGGGTTCTGGGAGTTCTTCTACTCCCCAAGCCCGGCCCGAGGCCAGGCTTGACTTGTGAGAGTTTGGTCCACCAGGCTGTTGCTTGGAGCGGCCCGCAGGCCCACATATACCTGGTTGATGGGGTTCTGGGAGTTCTTCTACTCCCCAAGCCCGGCCCGAGGCCAGGCTTGACTTGTGAGAGTTTGGTCCACCAGGCTGTTGCTTGGAGCGGCCCGCAGGCCCACATACCCACCACATGTTATTGTGATCTCTGTGTATGAACCCCTAAATTCTATGCCGATAAAACTCGACATATTCAACGCCCTCCTTTGCAACTTGGGACTACGTGGCTCCCAAGAGTTCAAACCTGACCGCCGCCGCAGGAGGGCAGCACTGGAGACGAGCGGCGACTGTACCACCATTAGCCAGAATGAAGTGTAATTGTTAGAGAAAGCTTCGCCTTGCAGGGTTGCCGTGAGGGGTTGGCCTTGCTAATCTTGTATACAAAAGACATTCCGTGGCTGCTTTCAAACCTCGTTGGCTTCCCACATGATGATTTTTAGTGGTTTATGGTCAGAATACGCCGTAACAACCTACTATTATGGGACCTTTGCCAGAGGCTTGGATACACGCGTAGAAACTTTAATAGGTTTATGTAACAAACTTCTGGCTCTTGTGACCATGATGTGATGGCACAAAACACCAGCCAGAGGCTTAAACCCCACGCAGGAATATCCCTGGATACAAATGGAAGAAGATGAATCATTAGCTTCTAAAAGTGATCCAAAAGAGAAATGTAAACTTTTAATCCTCCATTGTTAAAGGCTCTACCCGCAAGGTCTCTGGTACTGTACTTGCTCAGTATTCTTCACAATTCTCATATCAATACACAACAAACTCTAACTCGAGCTAATGCACAGTGATGGAGATAGGCGTAGGGAGCAGGAGGCCAAACACAACCCTGGAAACACAAACCGAAACTGTCTCTATTTTCCGCTTATTAAAACTTGTAATAAAGTTGTTACATCTTGGCTTAACGTGTTTATGACGTATTAGAACGTTGTTACAACTTGCTATATTGGTTGTTATACCTGGTTAGGTGGTGTTAAAACTTGTTCGAACGTTGTACCAACGTCGTAGTTTCGGTGTGTGTTTGGCGGGAAGGTACCATCTGTGAGAGGAAATCCTAAACTGATGTAAACAAAGTCTTCTAATAAGCCACAGAAAACGACGTCCCATCTAGGCAAGTTACACCTTCTGCTCCATGGTAAAAATGCAGATTAAAACTGGAACCAAATACACAAAGTGTAAGAAGAACGTAAAAGACCCAGAAGTAATCATGTCTGAAGATCCAGAAAGAAAAGATCATACAGAAAACACAATACCCGCAACAATCTTATTCATAATTAGTTATTATCTCTGAAATAAGGTGATGTTTCATACTTTGGCTCTGATTTTCTAGGTGTAACTTAGGTTAACTAATGGTATTTGCAATACGTGAATGGTGCATTTCAAGGTGCGATTCGAGCAGAGGACATGAACGAAGCACTTCTCTAGAAAACTAGATACATCATCAGTTTTGAGTCTTGTGCAGTGTTTTTCATTCATAAATATGGGCCGGGGAGCGGAGGGGGGGGAGGAGCTGTTGTTGTGGTTTAAGATTCAGCTTCTGGGAACAAAAAGTTCCAAGTAGCACGGGCTATGGTGAGCCCGTAATGGGCATACCTGGCACAGGAGCGGTGTATGTTTTGAGCTCTGGCTCTTTGGTCCCGCCTCTCAAATGTCAATCTACTGGTGCACAGATTCCTGATTGACAGTTGAGAGGCGGACCGAAAGAGCCAGAGCTCAACCCCCGCAAGCACAACTAGGTGAATACTCTCACATAAGTGGTCAAGTCATCACCCACACATGGGCCAAGCAGCGGGGGGCCGACCACCACAATGCTCATCACAACTCTCCAAGAGCGCGCACATCACAATCAACGACTCCCAACACGGTCCTCGTCGCCTTCATTTAATTTAAATTTAAACAATGAGTGTCCCACATTATAGAAGTCACTTCGTATATAATAAGGTCTGCCAACGGATTTTTAAATCATACTTAGTCTAACCCAACCTGAACCCACCACGCCCAGCTTAACCGAACGATATTTTGTTTTATTTTAAAAATCTGATATACGCGAAAAGATCACGTACCGTAATATTCACGTTTTCTATTCCTCGGCCTCGATGACTTAGGCGGGTTGATTGGGTGTCGTACGCTTCTGGGGCCAAAATTCACGAAAGCACTTACGCAAATACTTACGAACGTGTACATCTTTCCTCAATCTTTGGCGGCTTTGGTTACATTTATTAAACAGTTTACAAGCATGAAACCCTCTAAATCAACTGTTGTTATTGTTATAAACAGCCTCCTGGTGCTTCGGAGCTCATTAACTGTTTAATAATTGTAAACAAAGCCGCCAAAGATAGAGAAAAGATGTACAGGTTCGTAAGTGCTTTCGTGAATCTGGCCCCCTGGTTAGGTAATAACATACTTTTTACGGAGTAGCAAAGCTAGAGAGAACCGACTGTTCTCTTGCTCGCTCTCTCTTTTTTACTCACGCACTCACTCACACACACACACTCACTCACACACACTCACTCACACGCACTCACTCACACACTCACTCTCTAAAACACAATCTCCGTGGGAGGAGATTTGTGTTAATAATTCTCACTCGGGCAATATCCAATTTGGCAATAATGCTTTACATTAGTCTTGATAAAACATTCAGAACGAGTGCCAGAGAATTATCCTCCAGCCAGAGCCTGTCAGAATGTAACGTCAGAGACAACTACATTAAAAAGCGTAAGCTTTAAGCTTACTGAAATTTTAAGTTCATCCACTACAGGTTCTGACATTTGGTAAGCAACGATTGCACTCATTACCTTCAAGGTGGATTTTGTTAAGGAATTAAAGAATACATAAACCCAGCCCACACATGTGGGGAAAAAAATAACTTTCAGTCCGTCCTGGACCCCCTTGCGTCACTTTCCTTCCGTGCAGTGGTTCGGTAATTTGTCTCAGCGTCGTTAGTGTGACTATTACTCCAGGTAAGCAGGAAATAACAAGGCAGCAGTACTAATACAAAATCAATACAGCTCCAGCAATAGAAACAACGCAATTTGTATTTTGCTCTAATGAATACCGCAAGGCTCACTTACTACACGCGCTGTTAGAACGGGATGCACCAAATGTATTCTAGTAATTTAAACACCAACAACAATAGTCACCACCAAGGTATCAACGATGCATATACAATTTTAAATGTGGTGGTGGTAGACAGACTTCAAACACAGTTCCAAATGTCGATATGCGAGAAGCCAATGGATTCAGAAGCCAGTTGATTAACTGCGGTGTGGAGCCCATGAGCCGAATCTCAACCCCCGCAAACAAACAGTTAGGCGAGTACTCTTAAGAGAGACCGCCAAACAATAAGCAAGACAAGACGAATTGTTTACACTTGTACTACAACCTTCAAGTTGTTGAAGCGTTACTGTAGCCTAGCCAAGGTTGACTCACTTACCGCTCGTAATCGTGTTAAACGACACACACACACACACATCTCCAAGTGCTGAGACAAGTAGTTCGCAACCTTGAGAAACATTTACCGCAAACAATCATTGTTTTGTTAAACAAAAATTTACAATTCATCTTTAGACGACTGGAACACCAAGTTACGTATATTGTTCACCAGTAGCCTAACGCTACTCTGAGAACGTGAGATAAAACGTGTTTTCGTTCAGTTTTAAAAGCTTTGACTAGAATTCCATATTAATGTCCAGTGTTCTGGGGCTAGATTCACGAAGCAGTTACGCAAGCACTTACGAACCTGTGCATCTTTTCTCAATCTTTGGCGGCTACGTTTACAATTATTAAACAGTTAATGAGCTCGGAAGCACCAGGAGGCAGTTTATAACAATAACAACAGTTGATTGGGAAGTTTTCATGCTTGTAAACTGTTTAATAAATGTAACCAAAGCCGTCAAAGATTGAGGAAAGATGTACACGTTCGTAAGTGATTGCGTAACTGCTTCGTGAATCTGGCTCCTGGTTGTGACTAATGTGTACAAAAATGGTTCTTAAACCTTTAAGTAACAGTTTGGGAAACTGCCGCGTCTGTGGGCTGGTAGCCCACCCTCCCTAACTCGCCCTCTGTCCGTCAGTCTCTCTCTCCGTCCCTCTCCCTCAACCCCTCTCGAGCGACGACGGTAGAGCGACGGTCTCGCTTCATGCAGGTCGGCGTTCAATCCCCGACCGTCCAAATGGTTTGGCACCATTCCTTCCCCCCGTCCCATCCCAAATCCTTATCCTGACCCCTTCCCAGTGCTATATAGTCTCAATGGCTTGGCGCTTTCCTCCCTGGTAACTCCCTCCCTCCATGCATTTGTTAAGGTTTATTAGCTTTTTATCTCCACACCAAAATACAATATTTTATAATACATTAATTTCCAGGATAAGCCACCTACTAATTCCTGTGGTGGGTGATCGCAGGTGATCTCTCTCAACTCTAAGCCTTTACAATGTTCAAATCCACAAGGGCCGTGACGAGGATTCGAACCTACATCCGAGAGGATCCCAGACGCTGCCTTAATGTTTCTTACAATGTTAATTCCGCTAGCTGGAACTAGGCATGATCTCACTAAATAACTGAAGTCATTAAGCCATATAAACCTGTCGGAATGAGCTCCTTGCAGCTATGCAACTACTTAATCCACCGCCTTATTCTTGCTAAGATATGCTAATAATCCACGAACATGTTTGCATGCCGGTCGGCCGAGCGGACAGCACGCTGGACTTGTGATTCTGTGGTCTCGGGTTCGATCCCGGGCGTCGGCGAGAAACAATGGGCACAGTTGCTATGCCCCTGTTACCTAGCAGTAAATAGGTACCTGGGTGTTAGTCAACTGTCACGGGCTGCTTCCTGGGGGTGGAGGCCTGGTCGAGGACCGGGCCGCGGGGACACTAAAGCCCCGAAATCAAGATAACTAGCCATATTGAGAAAGGTTGAGTTCAGTTCATCACTGAACTGTTATGACCACTGTATATGTTCATTTGTTCGTTCCGTGAACAATTATCGTAAATGTTAACAGCTTATCGACCTGACCGCTGCTAATGTGCAGCGGTCAGTTCCGCTGACCGCTGTTCTGTTCATACTTGTTCAGACTTGTCATAGTCTGTTCTGCCACTATGACATGTCGTGACTTGTGTAATGTGCAGGAGTTACAGCGTTACAAAAGATATTAGATTACCTTGAGACGTAAATGCTTCTTTAGCATCCTTAGCGTTCCTTATACTCAACATGTACCTGGATTGTACCTGGATGGGGTTATGCGAGTTGTTCTACTCTCCAAGCCCGGCCCGGGGCCCAGGCTCGACTTGGGAGAGCTTGGTCCAACAGACTTGCTTTGAGCGGCCCGCAGGCCTACTACACCCCTGATGGTGCGTCACTTCTTTAAAGAACACAATCTAGTTTTCATCATAATCTTTAATTCATTACGGGATTTTGATCATACGGAGGAAACGACAGCCAATATAATTAACGTAGATAAAATAACACCCCCCTCCCTCCTTCTCCCCCCCCCCACACACACACATGGTTTGAAAGTGACGTTTCGGTCCGTCCTTGGATCCTTATCAAGTAGCGTAAAAACTACATCTGCTCCTCTCTAACTACATATTACATTTTAACGTCAAAAATCTCCAACGGACACACATTACGGGCTCGCCATAGCCCGTGCTACATGGACATTTCATTCTAAGTAGCTAAATCCAAAAACAAATCCAACGGTCAAAATATGATGTACTATAAATCATAGCGGCTCACAAACAACCATGTTTCCTATGCGTAATGTCGCTCGTCTCTGTTCGAGCTACACATACCTACCTTGTGGTGATTCCGAGGATCAACGTCTCCACGGTCCGGTCTCTGACCAGACCTCGGGCAATTTAGCACATAACTTTACCCCCAACATGACCTCCTTGAGGTTACCTTGAGGTGCTTCCGGGGCTTAGTGTCCCCGCGGCCCGGTCGTCGACCAGGCCTCCTGGTTGCTGGACTGATCAACCAGGCTGTTAGACGCGGCTGCTCGCAGCCTGACGTATGAGTCACAGCCTGGTTGATCAGGTATCCTCGCCCGGCTGTCTGTTGACAACACCCCCCATCCCCCCCGCCACCCCTCTATCGTGTCTACCAAACATGAGCAGGGAAGAAATATCTAAAGCATTAGGCAAGTGTTGACTAATATGAACCAATTCACCATGAGCCAACACCCTACTTGTGTGTGTTCCAGGGGACACTGTGTCATTACCACGCTGGCAAGCATGCGTTTTATTTTGACTTGACTCGAGTTAGACACGCCAGCCACATGCCCCCAGACTGTCATAGCTGGGTGATCGCGGTAACTTCCACGAGTACAGAACCTAGTGCGATAACGCGGTAACTTCCACGAGTACAGAACCTAGTGCGATAACGCGGTAACTTCCACGAGTACAGAACCTAGTGCGATAACGCGGTAACTTCCGCGAGTACAGAACCTAGTGCGATAACGCGGTAACTTCCGCGAGTACAGAACCTAGTGCGATAACTTGGGCGAGTAGAGGTGCCGCGAACCTGCATGACACCAGAGGCCATACTGATAACAGAGACAAAAGAAGAATGTTTTCACCGTTGTTCGTCGCACCGTTCTTGTGCCAGGTAAGTCCACTACGGGCTCACCATAGCCCGTGCTACTTGGAACTTGTTCCGAGTAGCTGAATCTATAACAACAACAAAAACAAGAATGTTTATTGCGGAAGAAAATGTATTTATCGACACCGTCTCGATGTGTCGGATCATCTTCCGGATCGAGTCGGATTCAGATCGGATCGGATCCGATCTTTCTCGGATCATCCTTACCACCCACGGCCCTTCCTCTCCTCCCACCGTCTTCATTCTCCTCCATTTTCCTACCTCATTTTCGCTCCCACCTTTAAGGCCTTCCTCCTTAAGGAATATAAGGAATGTGATTATTGTCTGTTGGTTTCAAGAGTTCTGTTCCAGCAGCCTCGCCTGTGGCTAGTACCCTTGTAGACTGTCTAACAGACTGACACAGTCTTACCTTACCTTGAGGTTACCTTGAGGTGCTTCCGGGGCTTAGCGTCCCCGCGGCCCGGTCGTCGACCAGGCCTCCTGGTCTTCGTTGAACGAAGGCTCACATAGCCATATCACAGCCTGGTTTGTACCTGCATGAGGTTCTAAGAGTTCTTCTACTCCCTAAGCCCGGCCCTAAGGCAAGCCTGACGTGTGATAACTCCAACAGGTTGCTGCTTATACATATCCACTACAGCCCGGTTGGTCCGACACTCCATGCAGGCAAGTGTCCAGCTTGTCCTTTAAGATTTCCACTTTTGTTCGTGCAATATTTCTTGTACTTTCTGCGAGGATGCTGAACAACCGTAGACCTCTTGATGTTCATGCAATGTTCTCTGTGTCTATGGCACAGACAATCCAGTAGCTTCAGTTCTCTTGAAAACCTATTTCTATATGCGAATTCTTGATCTCTGATGTTCACACTGTTCTCTAATTGTGATTACACACAGATCACACTAGCGTGATGCATCAAATGAATAAATCAACAAGGGCCGTGACGAGGATTCGAACCTGCGTCCGGGAGCATCCCGGACGCAGGTTCGAAGACGCAGGTCTTCTCTAATTGTGTTTCTGGTAACACCCCCCCCCCCAACTTATCACTGGCTATTTTGCACTTCCTCAACGCGTCGAAGACACTCACAGGAGACCGGGCCTTGGGGACATTGATCCCTGGAACTAACACCAAGGAGACCTGCACTGCGAGAAAGCAATTATCTACTATCAACTGCTGTAATCTTCAATTAAAAACTATCCACATTAGTTTTTTAAATTAAAAACTATCCACAACCTCCAATTGGCATTAAACGACCCTGACAAGCCAAGTATTGCTGGCTACACATAACATTACTATCGTTTAAGCAACATGATTGGGGCCTGAATTCACCTATCTACACATAAACGTGTACATACACGGGGGAGACATCTCCCGTCACGCAGGGTGCAGTCGCACCTCCACAGATCTCCAGTATCATCTATTGATACTGGAAATGGCTCAAAAGGGCCACCACTTACGGGCTATTCATGCCCGTGCCACCTTTTGGGTGGCTTAATCTTCATCCATCAATCATCAATCGTGTACATATTATCGCTTTGGGTATCGCTCCGATACCCAAAGTCACACTGAATGAAAGCTTCAAGTTCTAAGTCTAGTTTCAGTTTATCTGATCACCAACCAGAGGCCTGGTCAAGAGGCCTGGTCAAGAGGCCTGGTCAAGAGGCCTGGTCAAGAGGCCTGGTCAAGAGGCCTGGTCAAGAGACTAGTTTAGGACATATGATGCCTGAAACTACTAAAAGACGGTCAAAACTTAAGACAAGAGGGGAGGAAGAGGCAGGGCCAATTACGTAAATGTGGATTAAGGGATGCCAGTTATGTATATCTTGAGGTTATCTTGAGGGTTATCTTGAGATGATTTCGGGGCTTTTAGTGTCCCCGCGGCCCGGTCCTCGACCAGACCTCCACCACCCAGGAAGCAGCCCGTGACAGATGACTAACACCCAGGTACCTATTTTACTGCTAGGTAACAGGGGCATAGGGTGAAAGAAACTCTGCCCATTGTTTCTCGCCGGCGCCTGGGATCGAACCCAGGACCACAGGATCACAAGTCCAGCGTGCTGTCCGCTCGGCCGACCGGCTCCCTAATATATACTTAAAAACATGGGAGCATTCAATTATATTTAGTTACAAAATTAATTCTCAACTTACCACTGACTTCCCCTTGTCGAAGCACATGGAACTGTCCTGTTCTTTGGAGTACCACACGATTCTCTGCAAAGAATAAAAAAAATTAAGAACTTCAAACACAAATTAGTTAACCAAAGTTCAGCCAAAAATGGCTATATTTTTTTTTTTTACTGCCAGATATTTACCAGAAAGAGCGAGGAATGGGGGAGGAGAGCCTCGCCCCTCATCATCAAACCCATACAGGCCCTAACAGGAAGACTATTAACTCATCGACTTGAGAATGGTCCAGGACGGACCGAAACGTCGTCGTCCCTTCAATTTCTAGTGTGTGGTCTGGTCAACATACTTCAGCCACGTTATTGTGACTCTTCGCCTGCACAGGAAGACTATTACTAAATACGACCAAACTCGTCATGGAGAGTTATGTGACGACCCTCATGGTGGAGGGGGAGGAAGCCATGCGTCAGGCCAGCAGTTAAGCCCACGACATGAGGCTAGCCCCGCGCCCCTCCTGCGCCAGGATGTTATGACCACTGAGATCATCCCCGAGCCTTAACACACTGCTTAATGATTCCCACCATGGCATTCCCACCATGGCATTCCCACCATGGCAGTGTTGAGGTTCGTAGGATAGCCTAAGGAATGAACAGATCCACAATTGCCGTGACGAGGCTTCGAACCTACGTCCGAAATCATCCCAGACGCTGCCTTAATCGACCCTGCCCCTTAATTAAGGCAGTATGATCTCGGACGAAGGTTCGAAGCCTCGTCACGGCCCTTGTGGATGTGTTCATTGATGCATCATGCTATTGTGATTTCTGCGAGTGCCCTAAGGAATGTTTTAGGTAAAATGCCCCAGAACATTCCTTAAAAGTTATGGTTTGGACATTCGCAGAGTTTGGAGGCTAGAATATTTGTGGTTATTTGGGGTTAGGAAAAAACTATTTCCTAGGTAGAATAATTTAGGAATTCTTTGCTTACAGTTATATAGCATTTAATGCCAAATTCAACTATGCGCCAAGATAAATGAGCATGAAACCCCTATTATTTTGTAATCTATTTTCAAGCAATTTATTAATCTGCAAGCAATGTCTTGCAAAGATAGCCTTTGAAGGCCATTTGCGTCAAACCCCTCCGGTGATACCATCTCGCAGGGCTACTTAACGTACCGTCAGGGCCAGGAGATCACCGGACCCATCACAGCAGACGCCACCTTAATCTGTATAATTCATACCCCATTAGGCGCTTTTTGCAAGCCCCGCTATTATTAATCACATAATCACATAGAATTTTCCTTCCGCGAGCGAGATTCTGGGGGGTAGGAGACCGCGGCGGCGCTCGCGGACTGCCATTGGCTGCCTGGGAGACGTCGGCTCCTCATCAACAAGGCTCTATCACACCTCCAGAAATAATGAAATGGACCCGCCTGCCGATACCAGCACACTCGCCCCGCGGATTTGTTATATGGCCGGGCTTCAGGAGACTTGGGTAATGGTATGACAACACCGCCGGGATGATGCAACCTCAGATTTACCTAATAACACCAAACAGAAAGAAAACGGCAGAAGGCCTACTGGCCCATACGAGGCATCTTCCTTCGCACACACTATAATATATACAAGTAATTTTTTTTTTACACACACATGAATATATACACACACACACACACACACACACACACACACACACACACACACACACACACACACCGATATGAATATGTGAACAAGCCTGAATGGTCCCCAGGACTATATGCAACTGAAAACTCACACCTCACATCTCCTAACTCACATATGAATATATATATATATATATATATATATATATATATATATATATATATATATATATATATATATATATATATATATATATACACACACACACTAGGTGAATACACATGACGGGAGGTGCTCCGTATGGGCCAGTAGGCCTTCTGAAATTTCCATTTATTCTTCGTGTCATTAAACCGATTATGACAGAACTCGTGAGAGATATATCCATTACACACAGAGATCACACTAACGTGATGCATCAAATGAACAAATCCACAAGGGCCGTGACGTGGATTTGATTCGTTGCTCCCGGACGCAGGTTCGAATCCTCGTCACGGCCCTTGTGGATTTGTTCAGATATATCCATGTATCAAGTCGTGTATCACAATTACACCAACAACCACCATGAACTAATAACTCATCAACGTTGAAGAACACAATTTAGTGGTAGAAAATCGTATGTATCACATACAACAAGAAATTATTCTTGTAAACTTACTTGACTGAAGTTCTCCTCCAAGTTGTGGACACTGATATTGTAGACGATGTTTCTGTAAATAAAAAAAATTAATAAAATTAGTGCTGCAATAAAAATTAACCTCCCCCCCCACCAGTTAGTTCCCAATTGCTGAAGTTGAACTTGGCAACACTTGCAGATACTATCTTATCTTGAGGTTATCTTGAGATGATTTCGGGGCTTTTTTAGTGTCCCCGCGGCCCGGTCCTCGACCAGGCCTCCACCCCCAGGAAGCAGCCCGTGACAGCTGACTAACACCCAGGTACCTATTTTACTGCTAGGTAATAGGGGCTTAGGGTGAAAGAAACTCTGCCCATTGTTTCTCCCCGGCGCCCGGGATCGAACCCGGGACCACAGGATCACAAGTTCAGCGTGCTGTCCGCTCGGCCGACCGGCTCCCTACCAAACAGAATGTGTTATGGGCATACGTCACCGCTCCTGTGCCAGGTAAGTTCACTACGGGCTCACCATAGCCCGTGCTACTTGGAACTTGTTCAGAGTAGCTGAATCTATAACATCAACAGGACATACATGATTGTCTTCAATGCACAAGGTAAACAAATACACGCAGAGGGTGAATCTTCTTGAGATGAGGTTATCTTGAGATGATTTCGGGGCTTTAGTGTCCCCGCGGCCCGGTCCTCGACCAGGCCTCCCTATGAACTATGCTGCTCCAGATTAATGCAGAGTTCTGAGTTTGGTTCAGAAAGGGAATTTATCAAGTGAAAGCGCCAAGCCATGACGACTAAATAGCACTGGGAAGGGATCAGGATAAGGATTTGGGATGGGACGAGGAGGATTGGGAAGGAATGGTGCCCAACTACTTGGACGGTCGGGGATAGAACGCCGACCTGCAGGAAGCGAGACCGTCGCTCTACCGTCCAGTCCAAGTGGTTGGGGAATAATGGAACAAGTAATGGGTGTAAAACCAAAGCACAGGCTAGTCACAAGAATGTTAAGGAGCTCTTTAGCGAAAGAACAATGAACAGACAGAACGAGTTAATTAAGAAAAGGTAGAAGCCAAGTATAATAAATCAGGTGCGTTATGAAGCACGAGGACGTTATATGCGAGCAGCCGCGTCCAACAGCCTGGTTGACCAGTCCAGCAACGAGGAGGCCTGGTCGACGACCGGGCCGCGGGGACGCTATGCCCCGGAAATACTCCAAGGTAACTCCAAGGTACGAGGAGCAATAACTATACAATCGACATCTGCTAACGCGAGGCTCGGGAACTAGAGCTGTCTACCTTGCAAGCACATTTAGGAGAGTGCATTTAGGTGCACGCACTAACATGCGTTTAAATGCAGTCGAGGAGTCACGATAACGGGGCTGAAATATGTTGACCAAACAACCCACTAGAAAGTGAAGGGACGACGACGTTTCGGTCCGTCCTGGACCATTCTTAAGTCGATTTCTCACACAATCGACTTGAGAATGGTCCAGGACGGACCGAAACGTCGTCGTCCCTTCACCTTCTAGTCAGTGGTTTGGTCAACAGGCGTTTAAATCAAACAAAAACAATAATAATAATAATAATGGAGAACACACCTGGCTTCAGCTATTCGATATGTCAATATACCTCAACATATTTTCCAGGGGGGCGCACATTTTGTTTGGTACCCCCTTCTTTACAGCAATAACTCACGTTCTCTCTCAATCCTGTCCAAGTTCAGCTTGATAAATGGATTTCAAACTTTTAACGCTCCCGCAAGGGTGCCACTCAAGAAGTTTCTTCTATGGAATGTTAAATCGATCTATAACAAACATTCTGTAGCGCAAGACAGTCATTTGTTTATTTTATAAACTAATAATATGCCCAGGGGCCAGATTCACGAAGCAGTTACGCAAGCATTTACGAACGTGTACATCTTTCCTCAACCTTTGACGGCTTTGTTTACATTTATTAAACAGTTTACAAGCATGAAAACTTCCCATTCAACTGTTGTTATTGTTATAAACAGCCTCCTGGTGCTTCGGAGCTCATTAATTGTTGAATAATTGTAAACAAAGCCGCCAAAGATTGAGAAGATATACAGGCTCGCAAGTGCTTGCGTAACTGCTTCGTGAATCTGGCCCCAGGTGTACTCTCAATCTAACCACACCCGCAAAGATCACTTGTTTAATTCCCGGGAGCAGAACATAAGCATCTGGGTAGTTTCCCTACATCTGATGCACCTGTTCACCTAGCCGTAAATAGGTACCCTACAGCTAGGCAGCTGTTGTGGGTTGCATCCTGGAGGTCAGTAGCTATCCTGGGGGGTGGGGAGGGGGTGACCTAGGTAAGTGGAATAGGCTTTCTGACCCCACACGGGAGACATCTCCCGTCACGCAGGGTGCAGTCGCACCTCCACAGATCTCCAGTATCAGCTCTTGATACTGGTAATGGCTCAAAAGGGCCACCACTTACGGGCTATTCATGCCCGTGCCACCTCTTGGGTGGCTTAATCTTCATCAATCAATCATCAATCAATCAATCTGACCCCACCTATTACAAAACAAAATGGTGCACTCATGCATTTTAGTGCACAATAACACTTAAAATATTCTTAAAACTGTGCACACTAGATATAACAAAGCCATTTAAAAGGCATTTTTCTTTAAATTTGTTTCCAGGATAATTGGGAGTTAATTGTAATTGTTAATTGTAATTAATTGTAAACATTTATATTATCATGCGTAACTGTTAAGCTTCAACATAAAAACAAAATATAAGCCGCCAAGTATTGTGAAACACTGTCATATCTAGAGGTTATCTAGAGGTTATCTAGAGATGATTTCGGGGCTTTCACTGTCATATCTAGAGGTTATCTAGAGATGATTTCGGGGCTTTCACTGTCATATCTAGAGGTTATCTAGAGATGATTTCGGGGCTTTCACTGTCATATCTTGAGGTTATCTAGAGATGATTTCGGGGCTTTTTTTTTTAGTGTCCCTGCGGCCCGGTCCTCGACCAGGCCTCCACCCCCAGGAAGAAGCAGCCCGTGACAGCTGCCTAACACCCAGGTACCTATTTTACTGCTAGAACTTAAATTAAAAAGTTGCTTTCGCTTAAAGCAAGCGAAAACTACTATGATTATACCAGACTATCTAGAGTCTAGACTTAAGTTAGATAATTCCTCTGGACCACAGTGTGCGGGCGCATTCCCAAAAATCTACATTTAAAAGTAAATTTGTTGAAAAGTCGGTTATCGTGAGCTATAGTGCTCAATTTCAACAAAAAACTAACATCCATATCCATACAGATTATAAACTGTAGAATATACTAATAAGTATCCATAAGATATCGCAAGGAAACTTTAGGCGGGGGGGGGGGATAAGGAAGGAAGGAATTATCAAGGGAAAGCGCCAAGCCATTACGACTATATAGCACTGGGAAGGGGTCAGGATAAGGATTTGGGATGGGACGGGGGGAAGGAATGGTGCCCCAACCACTTGGACGGTCGGGGATTGAACGCCGACCTGCATGAAGCGAGACCGTCGCTCTACCGTCCAGCCCAAGTGGTTGGGGAAGGGGGGGATAAATATACAATTACTATTTCAAAACAATGATAGACAATTACATTAACTTTCGACTTCCTTTACTAAATTGTTTATTTCCTGTTGACTTCAAGAATTCTACTCCCACACCCTAACCTGCTGTGGAGCCTAAAGCAATTGCTTGGTCTGTGAGGCAGAGGCAGAGAACACTGCATGAACATCAGAGGTCCACGGTTGTTCAACGTCCTACCAGCGAGCATCAGAAATATTACAGGAACAACCGTGGACATCTTCAAGAGGAAACTAGATTGTTTCCTTCTAGGAGTGCCGGACCAACCAGGCTGTGGTGGGTATGTGGGCCTGCGGGCCGCTCCAAGCAACAGCCTGGTGGACCAAACTCTC